>NW_027361738.1:86602500-86787500 GCF_039654945.1 Dendrobates tinctorius | reverse complement strand
GCGGGGCGTCTGCGGATTTCACCCAGTGGCACCACCTTGTATTTTTATTTAGATTAGATCACCCCAATTAAAAGAGCTCATCGTATACTGGATCCATAGGTCACGTCCCTTTAATTAAAAAAAAAAAAGTGGTAACAGGGGACTCATAACAAGGATGAGACCTGTTGTGATGTAGTCATCAATTTATAGTGATCATTTTTTTTTTTGTTTAAGGGAGGGGGTGAGGGGTAAGCCATTAAAGGGATTTTCTCATTTCTTCAAGCGCACGGCCTCCAGGTTGCCGGTAAGTGCTGCGCTCCTCAAGACTGATAGTTCGGGCAGGCAGTTTGTTTGAGCCACTGGTCTGAACCATCTAATTATGAAGCATAAGAGGAATGCAGGGACACTGAACATGGCCGGATGGGGCAAAACTGTCAGCTTCAGAGGAGTGCTTACAAGCTGTATAGCATAGAGCTGGGAAGCACTGCACATCTGGCTTGGACTACCAGCCACTTGTTAGAGTGAAAGAGCAAGAAAGAGCGAGAGAAACAGCTAGCGTGCAAGAGAAAGAGCGAGCTTACAAGCGAACAAAAAAGTACAAAAGAAAAAAAAAAAAAAAAGAACGAGAAAAAAAAAAAAAAGAAAAAAAAGAAAGAAAGGTGCAGCGCTTGCAAGCTGTATAGCAGAGAGCTGTAAGCGCTGTGCTTGTTGCTTAAACTACCGGCCACCTCTATTAGACTATGTGCCCATGATCAGGATGTAGCCCCTATTAGGACGCAGCATACTTTCGCTGCATCCAAAATGCTGTGTTCTAATCTCGCAGGTAAATCCGCATTTGTGTTCCGTGAACCATGCGGATTTACCGCATCTAGTGAATGGCTATATGGGTGAGACTACGCAGCGCAGACTAGCATCACCACTGCAGTTGGTTAACACGCTGCGCCTTGTGAACTTGCCCCGGGGGCGAGTTTACGCAGCAACAAATAGAAGCAAAGTGTGCATGGGATTTATAGAAATCCCATCTATGGTGCTTGTAACAACCTAGAACGCAGCGTTTTTTACGCAGCACAGGTGAGCTGTGTGCAAAATGCTGCTATGGAAGATTGTGTGCACGTACCCTTAGAATTGATGTACCATAGGCATTTCATCAATTGTTTGCACATTTTGGTAAAATATTGGCAGAAATTCTTAGTTCAAACCCTCCATATATCGTAAATCACACACATTGGCCATCATCTTACCCTTGGAAAATAATTACTAGAGGAAATGGTGTCCTATAAGGGTTCTGCATGAACAGTTGGCTCAAGGGTTTGTACAAAGTTTAGACATTAAACCCAAATCCATTGGACAGATGATCGATTCCATTTTGCTGGGATTCCGGCCACTGGGAACCTCACTGATGTCGAAGCAGAGGTGAGCAGGGGTAACAGATGTTTGACCCCCAGTGCTCAGAAAGCTACAATTTTGGAACAAATCTTTTAAAAAAGGCCAACAATGGTGGCCAAGAACCAGTCTTCAATCCCTTCATGGCCACCTTGAGCACGGCAAGGCATGTAAAGAAAGAAAATACTGCTTCGTACGAGCAATGGCCGGTCAATACCGATCTATGAGAAGGATATGAAAAGTGGGGGCTTTGACTGACCTCTGTAAAGTCCAAAAAAGCCTTCGTACCGCAATACTTTCTTAAAACAGTCAAAACTGTTCTTGTACATGAGCTCCCCTACGAACGATCCAGTCGATCTCTGGTTCTGCATTCTTGTTTTCACCAGGTCGATGGGGTAGACAGCGGTGGCGCCAACGGCTTATTGGGGAGAAGATAAAAAAAAAAAAAGAATAATTCAGTGGTTACAAGATACAATTATGATAAGTGCACGTGTTTCATAAGACTTAATGAAGTTACATTAAACGCTCCTCCAAGACTTAATCAACGGAGAAGAACCGACTGTTTTAATAAACTTTATAAACTTGTTTCGGGACAAGTCATCGGTACAACCCCCAACCCTCCGACAGCCATGCAATACAATGGACGGTGCATATAATACTGACAGGGGCGGTGACCCGTGAAGCAAATCTACTGTGGGAATACACAGGGAGAGCATTGTGCGCCCAAAACAGGGGAGGCAGCGGGGCGATCATGGAGATAAGGCGGCTACAGTCAACCATGACTAACCTCCAGCGATTGAACCAAGAGCAAATCTGTACGCCGACTCGGCCACTTGGACAAGGACAGTACGAGACACTTCTCCTGAGCCTTGATGCTTGAAAGAAAAAGGACAACATAAGACACCTGCTATTAGGAGACAGAGACACAGCGGTGCACATATCAATTACCTGGGACTGCAGGCAAAAGCGCCAATAGATCAAGAGGGAAAAAAAAAAAAAAGAAAAAAAAGGTGTAGAAAGAAAGAAGAAAAAGAAAAGGAGGAAAAGGAAAAGGAGGAAAAAAAAAGGATAAAACAAGAAAAAAGGAGCAAGAAAAGAAAAAAAGAGAAAGAATGAAAGGAGAAAAAAAAGGAAAGAAAGAAAATGTGACAAAGTAAAAAAAAGGTAAAGAAAAAAGTAAAAATGTATGAGGGGTTAAGAAAAAAAAAAAAGGAAGTAAAACGTAAATTTAAAAAAGCACTTCGTAACAATATGAAAACTTTATACAACCTTAAAAAAAAACAAACAAACACAAATACCCCATGAGCACACTCCACATGTCATACTGTGCTGCAGTATAAAGGTTGCCATACATGTAAAACGTCAGCCAAACCCACCAATTCAGAGAGAAGTTCTTCTACTCTCCCCTGGACGCAAACATACGAAAGAGAGGGGGTGGGCATGATGCATTTTAAACATGCCCAATCCTTCTGCTCTTAACACACAAGCTGCAGGTGTCTGGCAGCATCTTCAGGTCCCCGTACACATAGGTCCAGCAGACAGAGGTATGGCCACCAACCGTCTCCAGTCTTCCCTATACATGTGCATGCTCGGCCGGGCACGCATGGGAAATAAAGGATTACACGCCCGGGCCTTCCCACCATACAGAAATTATCACTAAATTATAAAACTCATTTTTATACTTCAATTATCTCAGAGGCCGCAATCTTCGAACACTCCATCTTGTCCCAAGTTCGCCATCTCTGCTTCTGGTCATGGACTCCACATAGGGAAGAATTTTCTCTTGGTGTCAGCACAGTCTCAGCGCCAGGTGTCGAGGGGTCGGATCACTGTCTCATTTTAATACCCAAACCAGCCCCCCCACTTCAAGATCAATACATATAGAGAAGGGGGCTGGCTTAGCAAGATGGCCACATCACAAGAGCTCTGGAGATGCTCCACCACCGTCTGAACTGACAAATAGCGGTATTCTTATTTAACCATGCTCGTGCACGAGGATGAGGGTAAGGATAAGGTGCAGACCTAACATTTTGCTTATGCAAGATATTGGAGATTGCACCCTGGACCTGTCAAACTTCAACGTCCGCACTAACTCAGAAACATCCAGCAACATGCACAGGACGCACGATAACACAAGCACGATAGGCGGCGTACGTGGGACTAATGCGGAAGCTTAATTTATGGACATGTAAGGTTTGATTTCTTCACCTGTGTGGATTGTATTGGTGGTTACCAACATCTGGTGAGAATTTCATGCCAATAGCACCTTTGGAAATATATTTACTTAGAAAATTGCTGTATAACCTACACAGAGAGTGTAAGTCTACATTACTTCAGAGCTGCACTCACTATTCTGCTGGTGGAGTCACATTTATCCTGTAGTGATGTGAGCCTGGCCTAAGTCAAAATACATTTAAGCCAATTCCAGCTGCTAAGCCGCCATATTCGGAGATTTTCCCCAGACATCCGGCTTGTAAACGCCACATAACGGATCGTGCACCAAAAGCTGCGGTAACATTTGCTAAACAAAAGCGGTGTCACACTGAAGTGCAAGCTTTGGAAGCCGACACACCTGGAATGGCTCTTGTGCTTCTCTGCGCTTCTTTAAGCTGCCGCCTGTTGTACGAAGACATCCAGTCAGAAACCAGGATGTATAAAAAAGCATAATGAAGTAATAGCACTCCCCCCCAAACCGCGCAGCAAATCTTTAGGATGGAGGTCAGGATTGTAGCCCGCCTGCCAAAATGTAGCTTGCCCGAAACCTCTGTGGTCTCGAGCAGGCGTCTCAGCGCAGACTTGGCCTCTGCCGTCGTGGTTTTATCATAAAAAGGCGATTAGAAAAAAAAAAAATGATATAAAATGTATCTAAAATAAATATAAATAAATACAGATCTACGGCCTTAAATACAGGCAAAGGAATAAAGATCTGCGCAAGTGATAGGGGCGAGTACGGGGACGGGTACTAGATGGTCACGAGCTGTATTACCCAGCCATCGGATATTAGAGTATTGGGGGGTTTGGCTGATGAAAAAAGGGGTTGCCTAAACTATGCATAAATGACAACCAGTAGTTGAAGGGGGCTGGCTGATGTCTCACTTTATAGAAAAGCCAGCCCCCTTCACGGTCTGCCCACTGACCATGAGAGAAGGGGTCAGGCTTCGCTATTGAACAAAACTCAAGATAAAAAGCGGACGGCACCACTGTTACCGTATGACTTCAAATGATGTGCGGCATACAGAAGCCCAGCAGCTGGGAATCTCGGGTGCCAGACCTGGAAACAGTCAATCCTGGGAATCCATGCAAAGAGAAGAGGTCGCACTCATCGAGATGGAAGTTTCACTGATTTATTGACATATCATGTACATGTCAAGTCGGGGGATTGACATAAGGAGTGCAAAGAAGGCTGACAACGGCCGTTTCGCGCTGCTCGAGCGCTTCAACAGAGCAGATAACCAACCTCTGGTCACACCTCATACTCCCGACTGTGGAAGGCCGAGAATCGCAACTCATCCCATCATTTATGGAAGATGCTGCCGACTTGGCAACAGCTCTCTCCCGCGTCCCTCATACACAAGCGCTTCTATATTCTCTATTAGCTTCTAATTGACACCCATGGGGTCTCCTACCAAACGCTGAGCCCCAGGCGCCAAGCGGTCCATCTACCCGCCACATCCCAGACACCCATGGGATCCCCTGCAAACAGCCAAACACCGCGCACCAGAAGCCCGAGTAGTCCCCCACTGCGCCCCAGACACCTGTGGCAAGAGAACAAAGGAATTGGCTGATGAATGAGACTCCAATGGCTGCGCCCCTGACGTTCATGGGATCCCCTGCCAAACTGCTGCACCCAGAGAATAAAAATTTGTTGATGAAATGGCCCCAAACCGCCATGCCCCAGACACACCTGTAGGGTTCCCCACGCAGCCACACCCCGGATGCCCCGTGGGGTCCAACAACCGCTGTGCCCCAGACTCCTGTGGCTTCCCTTAATTGCCATGCCCCAGACACCCATGGGGTCCTCCAATCACTGTGCCCCAGACACAGTGGCAAGAGAACAAAATAATTGGCTGATGAAATGGCCCCAACTGCCGCGCCCCAGACGCCAGTGGGTCCCCCCAATCGCCGCATCTCAGATGCCCATGTGGTCCCCCAACCACCACTCCTCCCCAGACACCCGTGGCAAGAGAACAAAAGATTTGGCTGATGAAATGTCCCCACACCGTCACGTCTTAGAGGTCTGTGGGGTTCCCCCAGACACCTATGGGGCCACAAACTGCAGTGCCCCAGATGCCTGTGGGGTCCCCCAAACGGCTGTAGCAAGAGAACAAAAGAACGGTCTGGTGAAATGGCCCCCATGCACATTATAGGGACGGCTGCTACCGAACAAATTTTTGGGTTCGGACGACATCTTTAACGTGTGTAGCTCATTAAGGTTCTCAGCGCTGGAAGAGATGGAAGTATTCTTACCAGGGGTCTGTCTCTGATCAGCGGGGGCACAGATTTACAGAAGTGGTGCACTCCTGGAATACACTTTGTTTACCCCCATTTTAGTGTTTCTCTCTTTTTGTTAAAATTACCCCATATACTTTTTAGAGGTTGGCCAAAACTTCGGATTGGTCATCAATAACAGATTGATGGGGGCCCGACAACCCACCATCTACTTATGGAAGATACTGAGGGCAGGAAGGAACAGAGTGCGCAAATATAACCCCACAATATTTCAATATCAGATTTGTGGGGTCCAACACCCGACATCCCTACAAGTCAGCTGATGGAAGGCTGCACTACCCATGAAAGGCCACTACACAGAGTATGGTGCTGTGGAGTTCTGGCTCCGTACACTCTGTCCAACCACTGCGCTACCTGCAGACAGCTGCCTGTTGGGGGGGTGGCGAGTGTCAGAGCCCCACCAATCTGATAAGGCATAAAAATCCAAATTCTGAACGACCCCTTTAAAGGTCTCATCCAATAGTTGGTTAAAAAGACCTGATCTCTATAGGCATTACCACGTACTAGATGACCAGGTAACATGTCCCATAATCTGGCATGTACTATTCTCTTGTTGCATGCCAGGTTACCAGGATTTCGATTAGTGCGGTAAAACAAAAAAAACAAAAAAAAAAAAGTATTTTATGCTCTTTGGCAGATTAGTTGCTAGTTTATCAACTTTCCAGACAAAGGACATATCAAGCTGCGATGAGAGTTTTCAATAAAATAAAGATATATATATATATATATATATATATATATATATATATATATATATATAATAAAACTATTATAAATAAAATCAACATAAATATAAAGCTCTATAATAAAAAACTATACATAAAATATAAAAAAAAAATTAAATCAAATAAAAAAAAAAAAATTGACCAGAATATACGTAAAATAAAATCTAAAAATAAAATTCAATAAAAATATGTATAAAAGTAAAAAAAAAAAAAAAAAAATAAAATCAAAATGTATATGGTAAAAGATAAAATGAAGATAAATACAAAATATACAATAAAATGAATCAAATAAATAAAACTAAAATATAATTAACTATAAGATACTGTAATAAATCATGAAACAATGATAAAAGTTAAACATTACAAAACAGAAAAATCAAGTAAAAATAGGATAAGGCAATTACAAAATACTGTGATGCAACATAACTTTTCAAAGAAACATTTCCTGACAATACAACAAGATCTTCTATAATTTTCTTCATCAGGGGGAAAAGTGAAAAAAAAAAAAAAAATGATGATCTTCCTAGCTGCTATATGCGCCACTTATGAAAATGTTAAAAATACGGCCTGTGTCCCTTTAATGGGTATAATTAAAGTGATGTATGTATAATTGCCGTGCTTTCAAAATGAAAAGACGTGGCCCTTGAAGATAATTGCGCGCGGTGAGAAATGGCTTCCTAGGGAGCAGAGAGCCTTAAACACGGGCACGGAGGGGCTATAGAACAGACTAATGACATGAATGAAACATGTTCTCAAGCCTCAGCAAGGACGGAGTTAAACACAATCGGGGAGATCAAACACGGCCCGGAAAATACAGAAATGGGGGGGGGGACAGTGACCTAAAACTTGGATGTAAGGCAGGATTCGAGTCTTTCGGTAATTTTCCCCTCCTCGCCTTGTCCCATGTTGGGTCTTTTGGGCCACTCTGTAGATGACAGACATGAAAAAAAGGGGCCACAGCCTTTCAAATGGTGAATTACTGCAGTCGGCTTTTATTCGGAGATCTATAGGGAGCCGCGAACGAATCTAATGGGCCAATGTAACAGGGGGCATAAGGGAGGCCAACCCGACACCCCGGCCAGGGCGAGAGGTGGGCACCCACACAAAAGGGAGACTAATAGTAAGGAGATGTATCTTTTACATTTCTCATATTTGAAGCACAACCATTATTGCTGCAGAACAGCAAGTCCCAGCAAGTCCCAGAACCCCTTGGACCTAAAGACGGCAGTGAGGTTTGTTTGTTGCATCAACAATATGATGTCAAAATCTTAAAAATCCAACGTGGCTGGATATTTTTTTTGCAGGGATGTTGTGCATAAGGCCGGGTACTGCAATCCGCCCCCTAGTCAAATCAATAGCGGGTGGATGAGAGCACGATTCCGTGGATGGAACTGTATAGCTCCGCAACGGAGCTGTTTCAGCCGCCACACACAGTGGGAACAGCAGATCCGTGGTGTGCCGGGTTTATTTTCGCCCCCTCCATACTTTGATGACATATTCTAATCAATGTTAAAGTCCTGGACAAAACCTTTAAGGAGACTTGGACCTTTGTTTGTTTGATCGCCTCTAATATATACAGTATGAAGTTAAAATTAATGACATATGTAACCCAGAAACGGAAGACCACCGACAGCAGCATTTAAGGGGTTAAAAGCCGCAATCAGCGCTAGCTCCGGTTGCTGCTGCTATAAGCGAGTGCAGGCTTTATAAATAAGGAGTAAAGAGAAAGAGACCCGAAAGTTGTACCTGTCTCTGAGCTTCCGCCAGGTTGTACGGCAGCGCGCCCTCTTCTAAAGGAGCGATCCGTTCGATATCCGCCATCGTCATGCGTCTGGTAACAAAAACCGCGACACTGATTACTGAGCCGCGGATACAATGCACAGTATGTAATACACACACATGAGAGATTATAAATGTATATTTGGTAGGAGAAAAGCCACTAATTAAAGTTATTGTTTTCCTTCGGCTTATAAACCAATGCTACAGCGTCTTACTTACCCCCGCGACTCGTATAAATCTGCTAACTGGAACAATATGTCAACTTCCATGGGTGTAACCTGTCCAAATCTTTGAGCGGCCAACACAAACTCCTCTGTAAGAGACACAATAGAAACAAGAAAAAAAAGGATCAACTTTACAATAAAAAAAAGGCAAAAAAGGAATTCAATGTGGAATTAAACAGCAAATGTCCAGTGCAAAAACCCATCAGCTTCAAGGCTGTAAAAAAAAAAAAAAAGCACGGATCCATAGTTACATCAGGAGCTGCACTCTATTCTGCTCGTGCAGTCACTGTGTACATACAGTGGCATGTAAAGTTTGAGCACCCCTTGGTATTTCATAGTGTATATACACACACACACACACACACACACACACACACACACATATTTATCTTTCACATTTAAAAAAATTACAAAAAGGAGACTGGGCCAATGCAAAAGTTTGGGCGCCCTACTACATGGTTAGCACCTAGTACCACCCCCTTTTCAAAGTATCACAGCTTGTAAACGTTATGTGACTCCTGGGGCATTTTGCATTCTCTGCTATTTTGAGGTCTAGCCACAGATTTTCAATGATGTTCACATCAGGGGACTGTGAGGGCCATTGTAAAACCTTCAGCTAAGGCCTCTTTCACACTTCAGTTTTTTGTGTCAGTTAAAATCCGCCAAAAAGGCGGACAAGCAGATCCGTTTCTAACTGATGTGAACGGATGCCACAGGATCTGTTTTTTGACGGATCCGCAGAATGAGGAAATTTAAAGGAACCGCTGGCCGGGAAAAAGAGAAGAGAGAGATGGGGAAGAGAGAGAGAGACGGGGAAGAGAGAGAGAGAGAGAGAGAGACGGGGAAGAGAGAGAGAGAGAGAGAGAGACGGGGAAGAGAGAGAGAGAGAGAGAGACGGGGAAGAGAGAGAGAGAGAGAGAGACGGGGAAGAGAGAGAGAGAGAGAGAGACGGGGAAGAGAGAGAGAGAGAGAGAGACGGGGAAGAGAGAGAGAGAGAGAGAGACGGGGAAGAGAGAGAGAGAGAGAGAGACGGGGAAGAGAGAGAGAGAGACGGGGAAGAGAGAGAGAGAGACGGGGAAGAGAGAGAGAGAGACGGGGAAGAGAGAGAGAGAGACGGGGAAGAGAGAGAGAGAGACGGGGAAGAGAGAGAGAGAGACGGGGAAGAGAGAGAGAGAGACGGGGAAGAGAGAGAGAGAGACGGGGAAGAGAGAGAGAGAGACGGGGAAGAGAGAGAGAGAGACGGGGAAGAGAGAGAGAGAGACGGGGAAGAGAGAGAGAGAGACGGGGAAGAGAGAGAGAGAGACGGGGAAGAGAGAGAGAGAGACGGGGAAGAGAGAGAGAGAGACGGGGAAGAGAGAGAGAGAGACGGGGAAGAGAGAGAGAGAGACGGGGAAGAGAGAGAGAGAGACGGGGAAGAGAGAGAGAGAGACGGGGAAGAGAGAGAGAGAGACGGGGAAGAGAGAGAGAGAGACGGGGAAGAGAGAGAGAGAGACGGGGAAGAGAGAGAGAGAGACGGGGAAGAGAGAGAGAGAGACGGGGAAGAGAGAGAGAGAGACGGGGAAGAGAGAGAGAGAGACGGGGAAGAGAGAGAGAGAGACGGGGAAGAGAGAGAGAGAGACGGGGAAGAGAGAGAGAGACGGGGAAGAGAGAGAGAGACGGGGAAGAGAGAGAGAGACGGGGAAGAGAGAGAGAGACGGGGAAGAGAGAGAGAGACGGGGAAGAGAGAGAGAGACGGGGAAGAGAGAGAGAGACGGGGAAGAGAGAGAGAGACGGGGAAGAGAGAGAGAGACGGGGAAGAGAGAGAGAGACGGGGAAGAGAGAGAGAGACGGGGAAGAGAGAGAGAGACGGGGAAGAGAGAGAGAGACGGGGAAGAGAGAGAGAGACGGGGAAGAGAGAGAGAGACGGGGAAGAGAGAGAGAGACGGGGAAGAGAGAGAGAGACGGGGAAGAGAGAGAGAGACGGGGAAGAGAGAGAGAGACGGGGAAGAGAGAGAGAGACGGGGAAGAGAGAGAGAGACGGGGAAGAGAGAGAGAGAGACGGGGAAGAGAGAGAGAGACGGGGAAGAGAGAGAGAGACGGGGAAGAGAGAGAGAGACGGGGAAGAGAGAGAGAGAGACGGGGAAGAGAGAGAGAGAGACGGGGAAGAGAGAGAGAGACGGGGAAGAGAGAGAGAGACGGGGAAGAGAGAGAGAGACGGGGAAGAGAGAGAGAGACGGGGAAGAGAGAGAGAGACGGGGAAGAGAGAGAGAGACGGGGAAGAGAGAGAGAGACGGGGAAGAGAGAGAGAGACGGGGAAGAGAGAGAGAGACGGGGAAGAGAGAGAGAGACGGGGAAGAGAGAGAGAGACGGGGAAGAGAGAGAAAGAAAGAGAGAAAGAGATAAAGAAAGAGAAAGAAAGAGAGAAAGCGAGAAAAAAAGAGAGAAAGAGAGAAAGAAAGAGAAAGCGAGAAAAAAAGAAAGCGAGAAAAAAAGAAAGCGAGAAAAAAAGAAAGCGAGAAAAAAAGAAAGCGAGAAAAAAAGAAAGCGAGAAAAAAAGAAAGCGAGAAAAAAAGAAAGCGAGAAAAAAAGAAAGCGAGAAAAAAAGAAAGCGAGAAAAAAAGAAAGCGAGAAAAAAAGAAAGCGAGAAAAAAAGAAAGCGAGAAAAAAAGAAAGCGAGAAAAAAAGAAAGCGAGAAAAAAAGAAAGAAAGAGAAAGAAAGAAAGAAAGAGAGAAAGAGAAAGAAAGAGAAAGAAAGAGAAAGAAAGAGAAAGAGAAAGAATTTTTTTTCCTCCGGCAGAAAGGATTTCAGGGTTAATTTTCTCCCTGACTTCCTTTTGCGGATCCAACCACAAAAAAAAACGTTGCATGGTCCGTCCAGGCATGCCGGCGGATGAAAAAAATTTGGTGGATCCTCACAAAAACGGATCCAGCGGATGACAATCAGTCAAGATCCACCAGTAATGCAACTCAATGGGGAAAAAAACGGATCCGCAAAAAAAATTGCGGATCCGTTTTTTTCAAAACCTGGCGGATTTTGACTGATTGTCAAAAACGGAAGTGTGAAAGAGGCCTTACACCTTTTGAGGTCGTCTATTGTGGATTTTGACGTGCGTTTGGGATCATTATCCATTTGTAGAAGCCATCCTCTTTTCACCAACCTTCAGCTTTTTTAGAGATGTGTTATGTTTGCATCAGCAAGTTCTATTTTGGTCTCATCTGACCACATGTCCTTCTCCCATGCCTCCTCTGGATCATCCAGACGGTGACTGGCAAACATCAAATGGGCCTGGACATGTGCTGGCGTGAGCAGGAGGACCTTTTTTGCCCTGCAGGCGTTTAATCCATGATGGCGTAGTGTGTTACTAATGGTAATGTTCGAGACACTGGTCCCAGCTCTCTTCAGGTCATTGACCAGGTCCTCCCGTGTAGTTCTGGGCTGTTTCCGGACCTTTCTCAGAATCATCCTTACCCCAATGAGGTGATATCTTGCATGGAGCCCCAGACCAAAGAAGATTGACAGCCATCTTGTGTTTATTCCATTTTCTAGTAATTTTGCCAACAGTTGTTGCCTTCTCACCAAGCTGCTTGACTAATGTCCTGTAGCCCATCCCAGCCTTGTACAGGTCTACAATTTTGTCCCTGGCGTCCTTAGACACATCTTTGGTCTGGACCATGGTGGAGGGGTTGGAGTGTGATTGTGTCTGGACAGGTGTCTTACATACACGTAAAGAGTTCAAACAGGTACAATTAATACAAGTAATGAGTGCAGGGTAGGAGGCTTCTTACAGAAAAACTAACAGGTCTGTGAGGCAGAATTCTTGATGGTTGGTCGGTGATCAAATACTTCATGTAATAAAATGCAATTTAAATTATTTAAAAATCATACAATATGACTTTTGGGTTTTTATTTTTAGATTCTGTTTCTCACAGGTGAAGTGTACCTACGATAACAATTACAGACCTCTCCATTCTTTGTAGGTGGGAAAAAAAATCATCTGTGAATCAAATACTTATTTTCCCCACTGTAGCTTTTATCATTGGGCCTAAGAGTATTATGTTATCCTCCCATATTTGTGCAGGTGTCTCTGAACAGTAGAACAATGTACTACAATTCCAGAGTCTGCTAAATCTTTCTGAAGGTCTTTTGTAGTCAAGCGGGGGTTGTGATTTGCCTCTCTAGCAATCCTATGAGCAGCTCTCACTGAAATTTTGCTTGGTCTTCCAGACTTTATCTTGAAAGCACTGTGCTATCTTCTTATAGCCTTCTCCTGCTTTGTGGGCCTCCACCATTGTCATTTTCAGAGTGCTAGGCAGCTGCTTAGAAGAACCCATGGCTGTTGGTTTTTGGCACAAGACTAGAAGCGGCTGGGGTTTTATAAAGCTGGGAATTTTGCATCACCTGGCCTTTCCTACCGATGATGGTGAACAAGCCATAACCTAACAGGCTAAGTAAGGTCTGTGACTTTGGTCAAAGTTATCTGAGCACACACATCTCCAAGGGTGCCCAAACTTTTGCATTGGCCCATTTTCCTTTTTGTAATTTTCAAAATGACTATTATTGTTTTGCCTAAAATACAGTACAAAGGAAATGTGTCATCTTTAACTTTAGGCCTTTTAGAGATCAATTCATCTTGAACTTGCTTAACTGTTCACAATAATTTTGACCAGGGGTGGCCAAACTTTTACATGCCACTGTACATTACATATGCTACCTGCAGGAAACAATTTGCATTTGTTCCCCCATAGAGCAATTGCCAATCTCCTCCAAATCAGCAGATAATTAAAAAGCACAAGAGAAGATAAGATGAGTATTTGCCAAGATATCAATTCATGTTGAAAGCTGGAAACATGTGGGAAAAGGCTTCCATGTATTTTCATAATTTTTTTTAAAATAGAAAAGCATGGCTTAAATCTATAGGATGCAAAAGTAAGTACATCCCCAGTGCATGATTGCACTTTGGGTCACTGTGCTGTGCGAGGAACCACAACCAGCCCCATTCAAATGTGTCTAATCCTTGTACTGGTGGTTATCGGGGGACAGCTAGGCAGGAAAAGGCTGTGCCGAACTCTCCTTTTTTCTGTCTCTTATCCCTTGCTCCTGCTATTTTTCAATAAGAAGTTCCTAATCAGTATTTTGCCAGCAATGTAGGTACAGGAAAACTCCTTTGTCTCATTTCCCAACATTTAATGCTCCTGCCTTCGATTTAGCGATCTTGAAAGTCAGCCTTTTATATTTCTACTAGACGGTGGCCCGATTCTAACGCATCGGGTATTCTAGAATATGTATGTAGTTTATTTATGACCTCCGTGCGGCAGGAGATGACCTGCGGCAACCGCTGGGAGATCTGCAGCGCTCAATGTGCGGATGGTACCAGGGTCTGGAGGAGAGGAGACTGTCCTCCAGGCCCTGGGTACCATAAACCTGTAAAAAATGGAATTAAAATAGAAAAAAAAGTGATATACTCCCCTTCCGACGGCCCCTGGACTCTCCACGCTCCCAGCATCTGCCAATCCCAGTAATGCTTAGCGAGAAGGACTGGAGATGACGTCACTCTCGCGAGAGCGCGATATCATCAGCGGTCTTTCGCGCAAAGCATTACTGGGACCGGAAGATGCCGGGCGCGTGGTGAGAGGAGGGAAAGAGTTCGGGGGCCGTCGGAAGATGAGTATATCACTATTTTTTTTATTTTAATTCTGTTTTTTACAAGGTACCATCCGCACATTGAGCGTCGCCGCTGACCTCCGTGCGGCAGGAGATGACCAAAGGCAACCGTCGGGAGATCAGCGGCTAGGGCTCCAGATCTCCTGACGGTAGCGGTGGCGTGCGTCGTTCGAATTCCGCGCCAATTCGCGGCTGGACTGCGCCTCTTGCTGATTGGTCGCGGCCGGCTGCGACCAATCAGCGACGCGGGATTTCTGTTACAGACGGAGAATTAGACGATTATATAGTAGACTAGATGTTGGCCCGATTCTAACGCATCGGGTATTCTAGAGTATGTATGTAGTTTATTTATGAAGTTTTAATAATAATGCACCCCCCAATCCTGATATGCATGGTCCTCTCTCCCCCCAATCCTGATATGCATGGTACCCCTCCCCCCCATTCTGGTATGCATGGTCCTCTCAACTCCCAATCCTGGTATGCATGGTCCTCTCACCCCTCTTTCCCGTAAGCATGGTCCCCTCACCCCCCTTTCCTGGTATGCATGGTCCCAGCCGTCACCCCCCTTTCCTGGTATGCATGGTTCCCTCACCCCCCAATCCTGATATGCATGGTCCCCTCACCCCCCAATCCTGGTATGCATGGTCCTCTCACTCCCCCAATCCTGATATGCATGGTACCCCTCCCCCCCCATCCTGGTATGCATGGTCCTCTCACCCCCCAATCCTGGTATGCATGGTACCCCTCCCCCCCCATCCTGGTATGCATGGTCCCCTCACCCCCCAATCCTGGTATGCATGGTCCTCTCACCCCTCTTTCCCGTAAGCATGGTCCCCTCACCCCCCTTTCCTGGTATGCATGGTCCCAGCCGTCACCCCCCTTTCCTGGTATGCATGGTTCCCTCACCCCCCAATCCTGATATGCATGGTCCCCTCACCTCCAATCCTGGTATGCATGGTCCTCTCACACCTCTTTCCTGGTATGCGTGGTCCCCCTTACCCCCTTTCCTGGTATGCATGGTCCTCTCACACCTCCTTCCTGGTAAGCATGGTCCCCTCACCCCCCTTTCCTGGTATGCATGGTCCCAGCCGTCACCCCCCTTTCCTGGTATGCATGGTTCCCTCACCCCCCAATCCTGATATGCATGGTCCCCTCACCTCCAATCCTGGTATACATGGTCCTCTCACACCTCTTTCCTGGTATGCGTGGTCCCCCTTACCCCCCTTTCCTGGTATGCATGGTCCTCTCACACCTCCTTCCTGGTAAGCATGGTCCCCTCACCCCCCTTTCCTGGTATGCGTGGTCCCCCTCACCTCCAATCCTGGTATGCATGGTCCTCTCACCCCCCAATCCTGGTATGCATGGTACCCCTCCCCCCCCATCCTGGTATGCATGGTCCTCTCACCCCCCAATCCTGGTATGCATGGTCCTCTCACCCCTCTTTCCCGTAAGCATGGTCCCCTCACCCCCCTTTCCTGGTATGCATGGTCCCAGCCGTCACCCCCCTTTCCTGGTATGCATGGTTCCCTCACCCCCCAATCCTGATATGCATGGTCCCCTCACCTCCAATCCTGGTATGCATGGTCCTCTCACACCTCTTTCCTGGTATGCGTGGTCCCCCTTACCCCCCTTTCCTGGTATGCATGGTCCTCTCACACCTCCTTCCTGGTAAGCATGGTCCCCTCACCCCCCTTTCCTGGTATGCATGGTCCCAGCCGTCACCCCCCTTTCCTGGTATGCATGGTTCCCTCACCCCCCAATCCTGATATGCATGGTCCCCTCACCTCCAATCCTGGTATACATGGTCCTCTCACACCTCTTTCCTGGTATGCGTGGTCCCCCTTACCCCCCTTTCCTGGTATGCATGGTCCTCTCACACCTCCTTCCTGGTAAGCATGGTCCCCTCACCCCCCTTTCCTGGTATGCGTGGTCCCCCTCACCTCCCTTTCCTGGTATACGTGGTCTCTGTTAAAATAAAAAATAGTTATATACTCACGTTCTGACGGCCCGCGATCTCCACTCCACGCATCTTCTGGTCCCAGTAATGCTTTGCGCGAAACACCGCTGATGACGTCGCGCTCTCGCAAGAGTGACGTCATCTCCAGCCCTTCGTGCAAAGCACTACTGGGACCGGAAGGTGCCAGGCGCGTGGAGCGGAGATCGCGGGCCGTCAAACGGTGAGCATATAACTATTTTTTATTTTAATTCTATTTTTTACATATTTCCACGCGCCCGGCCTCGCGGTCCCAGTAATGCTTTGCGCCTTAGACAGCTGATGACGTCGCGCTCTCGCGAGAGTGACATCATTTCCTGTCTAAGGCGCAAAGCATTACTGGGACGGTGAGGCCGGGCATGTGGAAAGGAGATCGGAGGCCGTCGGAAGGTGAGTATAACCTTTTTTCACTTTAATTCTCTTTGTTACAGATTAAGCCCTGCGCCCAATTGAGTACAGCACCCGACTACGCCTGTCGCTTACCGTTACAAACAGCTGCGCCTGTCGCCAATTGGTGTGTGTGTGTGTATGTATATATATATATATACAGTGGGGAAAAAAAGTATTTAGTCAGTCAGCAATAGTGCAAGTTCCACCACTTAAAAAGATGAGAGGCGTCTGTAATTTACATCATAGGTAGACCTCAACTATGGGAGACAAACTGAGAAAAAAAAATCCAGAAAATCACATTGTCTGTTTTTTTTTCATTTTATTTGCATATTATGGTGGAAAATAAGTATTTGGTCAGAAACAAGCAATCAAGATTTCTGGCTCTCACAGACCTGTAACTTCTTCTTTAAGAGTCTCCTCTTTCCTCCACTTATTACCTGTAGTAATAGCACCTGTTTAAACTTGTTATCAGTATAAAAAGACACCTGTGCACACCCTCAAACAGTCTGACTCCAAACTCCACTATGGTGAAGACCAAAGAGCTGTCAAAGGACACCAGAAACAAAATTGTAGCCCTGCACCAGGCTGGGAAGACTGAATCTGCAATAGCCAACCAGCTTGGAGTGAAGAAATCAACTGTGGGAGCAATAATTAGAAAATGGAAGACATACAAGACCACTGATAATCTCCCTCGATCTGGTGCTCCACGCAAAATTCCACCCCGTGGGGTCAGAATGATCACAAGAACGGTGAGCAAAAATCCCAGAACCACGCGGGGGGACCTAGTGAATGAACTGCAGAGAGCTGGGACCAATGTAACAAGGCCTACCATAAGTAACACACTACGCCACCATGGACTCAGATCCTGCAGTTCCAGACGTGTCCCACTGCTTAAGCCTGTACATGTCCGGGCCCGTCTGAAGTTTGCTAGAGAGCATTTGGATGATCCAGAGGAGTTTTGGGAGAATGTCCTATGGTCTGATGAAACCAAACTGGAACTGTTTGGTAGAAACACAACTTGTCGTGTTTGGAGGAAAAAGAATACTGAGTTGCATCCATCAAACACCATACCTACTGTAAAGCATGGTGGTGGAAACATCATGCTTTGGGGCTGTTTCTCTGCAAAGGGGCCAGGACGACTGATCCGGGTACATGAAAGAATGAATGGGGCCATGTATCGTGAGATTTTGAGTGCAAACCTCCTTCCATCAGCAAGGGCATTGAAGATGAAACGTGGCTGGGTCTTTCAACATGACAATGATCCAAAGCACACCGCCAGGGCAACGAAGGAGTGGCTTCGTAAGAAGCATTTCAAGGTCCTGGAGTGGCCTAGCCAGTCTCAAGATCTCAACCCTATAGAAAACCTTTGGAGGGAGTTGAAAGTCCGTGTTGCCAAGCGAAAAGCCAAAAACATCACTGCTCTAGAGGAGATCTGCATGGACGAATGGGCCAACATACCAACAACAGTGTGTGGCAACCTTGTGAAGACTTACAGAAAACGTTTGACCTCTGTCATTGCCAACAAAGGATATATCACAAAGTATTGAGATGAAATTTTGTTTCTGACCAAATACTTATTTTCCACCATAATATGCAAATAAAATGAAAACAAAACAGACAATGTGATTTTCTGGATTTTTTTTTCTCAGTTTGTCTCCCATAGTTGAGGTCTACCTATGATGTAAATTACAGACGCCTCTCATCTTTTTAAGTGGTGGAACTTGCACTATTGCTGACTGACTAAATACTTTTTTTCCCCCACTGTATGTGTATATATATATATATATATATATATATATATATATATATATATATATATATATATATATATATATATATATATATATATATATATATATTTAGCTTGATAGGCAAAAGTGCAGAGGCAGAGACGCTTGCCCCCAACTACACTGGTAACTGGACCAAGACCCATGGCCCCCCCTCTGTCCTGGCACAAAGGGCCAAGACCCGCGCCTATCCCTGGCCCCCACTGTCCTGGCACAGGAGGCCGAGACTCGTGCCCATCCCTGCCCCCCCCACTGCTCTGGCACAGGGGGCCAAGATCCGCACCCATCCCCGGCTTCCCCCACTGTCCTGGCACAGCGGGGCCAAGATCCACACCCATCCCCCCACTGTCCTGGCACAGGGGGCCAAGATTTGTGCCCATCTCCCCCCGCTGTCCTGGCACAGGGGGCCAAGATCTGCGCCCATTCCCTGCCCCCCCCCCCCCACTGTCCTTGCACAGGGGGCCAAGAACCGCACCCATTACCGCCCCCCCCCCCCCCCACTGTCCTGGCACAGGGGGCCAAGATCCGCACCCATCCCTGACCCCCCACTGTTCTGGAAGAGGGGGCCAAGATCCGCACCCATCCCCCTCACTGTCCTGGCAGGGGGGGGCTAGACCCAAGCCCCACACCTTCTCCACTGTCTGAGCACAGGGGGCCAAAACCAGTGTCCCTCCCCCACTGTGACGGCAGATGGGACCGAGAACAAAGTCTCCCCCCCTCCACTGTCCTGGCAGAGGGGGGCCAAGATTGCCACCCCACTGTCCTAATAGGAGGGGCAAAAAACTGCACCCCCTTTACAAACTGGCAGAGGGGGCCAAGACCCGTGCCTCCCACTTCCTGTAACCAGCCTCAACCGGCAGAGACATTGCAGCCAACAGGAGGTAATAAATAACATACAGAGAAGATACCTGGCAGCTGAAACTTTGGAATTAAGTTTTTGTAGGAAAGAAAATAATTTGTACATTTTCAGATCTGTATTTATCACACTGTTTAGGTTGTAGTTTTTTTTTTTTTTTTTAATTAAATGAACTGTACTTTGCACCAATCCCCCATCACACGAGCCGTGCACTGACCTTTGGTGACCTCCACGTCTTTTCTATTGCCGGCCAAGGTACTGTAGATCTTCCTAATAAGCTCCATGTTGTTAAGCAAGGAATTAAATCCATTAAAGTAGGAGAAGCTGACCTGATGAGATATGGTACCTCCAGCAGCCTGCAACGAAGCACGGGAAAAAGACGAAGAAACGCTCAGCCGAAAAACACAGGCAAAGGATTTATGTGGACAACAACGTGAGCTGTCAAAGAAAATACTTCTCTCCTGCTAATAAACTCCATGAAAGCGCGAGCCGAGGACCTAAACAAACACATATGGCGGCGGATTACACCGGCTCGGCCCGCACTGATTTACAAGGCTGAAGTTTCAATATTGCCAGGGTCAGAAATGTTTTACAAGTCTATTTATTCCAGGTAATGAATGTAGAAACATCACAATATAACGTGCCCCGAAGGAAGCGATAAAACACAACCCGGTGCTTACGATCTCCGCCAAACATGTCAGAGACAGGGGGTCATTTTTTTTTTTTTTTTCTGTAATATAGATTTAGAAATTAAAATATAGTTTATTATAATGTAATTCATTAGCCAGTATTGCTGAATACAAGTATGACTTGACTTTACAAGGTAAATTTCACAGCTCACCTCTCCACCTCTTGTACTATGACTGACAACACTCTTACATACAGCAGATAAGAGGATCCACAGGCACAAATGGTGATGTCACAGCTCACCTCCTCCTCCTGTAGAATGACTGATAATGCCTCTATATACAAGCAGATAACAGGATCCACCAGTCACAAATTGTGATGGCACAGCTCACCTCCTCCTCCTCCTGTACAATGACTGATAACGCCTCTATATACAGCAGATAGCAGGATCCACCAGTCAAGCTCTGACATAAATCCCTCATTCTGGCCATCACTGTGGTCTCACTTATCAAACCCTCGCCCATATAGTAGTTCACATCCATCCAATAAATAAGTTACGTTTTTCTGACTCGAGTTCCTCTTTACGGAAAATATCCAACTTAATGGGACCTCTGGTTTATAGACCTATCGTTAAAATTTACACCGTCCATTAACGAGCTTTACTTACAGCCACCAAGCATTGCTCCACGAACGGTGTCAGGACATGCGGACGGATGGTCACCATGATGTCCCTGAAGTCCATGGCGTTGATCGTCCCGGTGTGGTCGGTGTCACGCTGCACAAACGCTTGTCTCGCGTGCTCCAACTGGATTTCCTGTGATTTAAGAAGACGACAACGGTGATGGTAAAACACAGCATGCGACCCCGCAATCTACAGCCAGACCCAAAATTGTAAAAGTCTGGCTCCATGATGGAACCCCCCCCCCCCCCCGCGTGTCAACTGGGCTGTTGGGGATTTGGATATTGACGACTTATCTGAACGACAGGTCTTTAATATGTGATCAGTGGAGATCTAACATCTGGGACAAGCACCAATCAGCTGTCGGCAGATCCCGAGGCAGCCGAGAGTAATTTATCTAAGTCATAGGAGAGAGGGCTGGAGGTTTATGGATCGGCCAAGGAGGCCTCCAGATTTATAGACGTGCTCAGCGCTCCGGCTTTCATGTGGCCGCACATCTTTCAGGAAATCGGATCCGGGATGTTTCAGAGTCCTGACCGCAGCACGGTGTAAGGAGGAAATGTCAGTGCCGCTGATGCTTCTCTCGCGGTGGCTTTCAAGCTTTCCAGCTGATGGAACAGTGCACGGAAGGAGAACATAAAACTGAGTTTGGGTCCCCATCTGGTCCCGGTTAAGGGGGCGACATTAAAAGAAAGTGAAGTTAAGCAAAGGGTCCCGGCTGCCGGAGGTCTAGACATGGTAACAAGAGCATAACTCATACACAAAGCTGCAGATGCCCGGCCCTGGCTGTAAGTGACATGATGAAGAAGCCTGCAGAAATCAATCATTCCTGTACACGTTGGATAGGAGGAATTTATGAACCCCCTCCAAACTAGAATCATGTTCCCCAGTAGGTACAATACATTAATTTCGGCCCAAATAAGAACTGGGGGACCGGAAATGAAGTTAGAAATGGAAAAAATACAAACAAAAAATTAAAAAATGGCACAGCTCCTTTGTTTGGTGGAGACCCCAACAGATTGACCCCTACATAGCTTAGAATCCTTCCATTTACGCTTCAAAACCTTAGGGGGGCTTTGATTCTCTGAAAATGGCAAACTCTCCCAATCCTTCCCTGTCATTACACTGTTGGATCCAGCGCCGGCCGCTCTCCACGTTCTGTACCAGCAGCAGAAGTGATATCGCCGCTCACCTGTTACAGCAGCGCTGCGGCCTGTGATTGACTGCAGCGGTCAGGTGACAAACCAGCGTGTCATTAGAAAAAGCATCCGACGATGCACTGCTTAAGTTACCAGACCGCTGTAGCCAAATCTGTGACGTCATAACTTCCGATGCCGGTACAGACCCCGGAGCGATCTGCATTGGATCCGTGTGGGTGATGGCACGTTAAATATGGAAGAATAATATTATTAGAGAATTAAAGATTGTATTTAGCCCAGATAAGTTATTATACAGTTTCCACTGTAAATTCGGCATCCATGACTCACCAGCAAGAACTGCGTGAATTCTGCATAGGGTAAAAGCCTCTTCCGGTCCTTGCCGAAGTGCAGCTGGATGAATTCACAGTTCCAGTTGAATGGTATGCGCTGGTGAATGGTGGTCTGGCCAAAGACATGCTTTACGTCCTCTGCAAAGAAAGCACACAAGGTAGAAGAATAAATATCACTGCGGTCCTGAGTGCTTGAGCTGAGGACCATGTAGAAAATCAGCCATTGCCTTCTACGCCAGACATGACTTTGATGGTCTATGCTGAGAATAGAGGCTCTGACTTCGCTCATCACAACAGACTCGTGAATTTCACATAGCTCAAGGACAGTCCTATTTTTGTCTGAAAAGAATTCATTTCCTGCAGCACCCTACTTCTGCTCAGTGCTGCAGACCCATCCCCTGCATCCCTCTGTGACTGTGATCTTGACCTCTGAGTTGATCATTCAGATCTGTGCTGGAACTGATGAATGTGTGAACAGCGCCAGCTTCCAACGCAGCCGAGCTGCTGTACTATTCTCACTTCAGCCGCATCTATCATGGGTATTTTGTACATCATCAAGTCTAATGCTCATAATACACAATTCTTCTGAACACTGTACGGTCCTGTATATTAGTCGGCCACATTTTATTTTCTGCTATAGACAATGTGTGTTTTTCATCATTGTTCTGCTAGCTGGTTTCCAGCAGAGATCAACCGTTATGCCCTCTCCGCTCTACTCTGCCTGAAATAAATTAATTTTATATATATATATATATATATATATATATATATATATATATATATATATATATATATATATATATATATATATATATATATATAAAAATTGCCTTAAATTGTCTGTCATCCACTTCCGTCTGGATGTCCCCGAATCCCACAATCCACAGCGCTGCACCGGAAGTACCCTGACCGCCATTTTGGTACACCCACGTGATGCCACCCGGATCCAGGACGCAACTGCGATCCCGAACGCAGCTGCGATCCCGATGGCGCTCGGATCAGAGGGTGTAATGAGAGGGATGCCGCTGCCAGACCCCCACCAGGACCCACTGCCTGACTGCACGCGCCGGATCAATCAATTCAATCAAATTTATTATCGCCAAGTACATATTACATATATACAAGGAATTCTTTGTGGCAAAGAGGCAACATAATATATAACAACAGATACAACAAGTAACATCTAACAAGACAGATACAGTATATAGTCTACACATGACGATTTAATTGTTGAACAGAGTGGATAGAAGCTGTTCATATGGCGGTTGGTGCTGCATTTGGGGACTCTGAAGCGACGTCCTGAAGGGAGTAGTTGGAATGAGGAGTGTCCCAGGTGAGAGGGATCGGATGAAATTTTCAATGCGTGGGCTCGAATACTCTTGATACTGCCTGCCCACACACCTCCGTGCAGTCACAACCGGCAGGAAAGACCACTGCTTGAGGCCTGTACTGGAGATTGGGTGCGGCCACCCTCTGGTGGCGCCGTACACCATCTCCAGCACAGACCGCAAAACACAGTCTTTTCTGCCGGTTGTGATTGCACGGAAGTGGGTGGGCCGCCACCCCCACAAAGCTGCCCCCATCGTGATGTTACTGCCCTCCTGATGCGATAGCATCAGGCACACATCTAGTTTTGGAAATAACCGTTTAAAACATACAGTGGATTGCAAAAGTATTCACCTTTTTACGTATTTTAATACATTCCAACCTGTGAGTAAATATTTCTGTAATCCGATTTGTGTGTGATGAGTCAGCACTAAATAGTCTAAGTTGGTGAAGTGATGTGAGAGAATATAGGTATAAATTAAATTTATAGGATCAAATAACTAAAAGATGGCAAAATCATTCACCTTTTTTGCTTGAAGCGCCAAAATATTTATTGTGCAAGCAATTATCTTCATAGGTCCCATGCTTAGTGACAGGATGTCTCTCTGTGTGCAATCTAAGTGTCATGTTTGTCAGTGTATACACTTTACCTTCTCTGAAAGGTCACAGAGGCTGCAACATTATTAACAAGAGGCACCAAACACCACCATGAAGACCAAGGAGAGCTCCAAACACAACCATGAAGACCAAGGAGATCTCCAAACACCATGAAGACCAATGAGAGCTCCAAACACCACCATGAAGACCATGGAGATCTCCTCCAAACACCACCACAAGAAGACCAAGGAGATCTCCAAACACCACCCACCACATGAAGACCAAGTATATCTTCAAACACTACCATGAGGACCAAGGAGATCTCCAAACACATCAGGGACAAAATTGTTGACAAAGTAGAAGTTAGGGTTGGGTTATAAAAAAAAAAAAAAATCACAATCTCTGATGATCCCCCAGAGCACCATCAAATCTATTATCATCAAATGGAAAAAAACATGGTACCACAATAAACCTGCCAAAACAGGGTGCACACCAAAACCCTCAGCCTGGGCAAGGAAGACCTTAATCAAAGAGGTAGCACACAGACCAAAAGGTAATCCTGAAGGATCTGCAGAGTTCTTAAGCAGAGACTGGAGTATCTTTCCATACGACCACAATAAGCCGTACACGTCATAGGAGGTGACTTTTATGGAGGAAGGGGGCAAAAACAAGACTTTACTTCCACAAAAATTATAAGGCTTGTTTTGAATTTGCCAAAAGACACGTGAGAGACTCTCCAAATGTATGGAGGAAGGTGTTATAGTCAGGAGAGACCAAAATTGAACTTTTTGGCCACCAAGGAACAAGCTATGTCCGAGGTCAAATCACCAAAGCTCATCACCCCAGGAACACCATCCCCACAGTGAAACATGGTAGTGGCAGCATCATGCCGTAGGGATGTTTTTCGGCAACACGGACACTGAAAATGGTCTGAGTTGAGGGGAAGATGGATGGTGCAAAATACAGGGATTTTCTTGAACAAAACCTGTTTCAGTCAGTTATTGATTTGAGACTGTGACGGAGGTTCACCTTATAACAAGACAATGACCCAAACCATACTGCAAAAGCAACACTTGAGAGTTTTAAGTAGAAACAGAACGTTTTGGAGTGGCCAAGTCACAGGCCAGACCTTAATCCACTTGGGAAGGAAACTAACTTGAAGGAGTTGGAGCAGTTTTACCTTGAGGAACAGGCAAAAATCTCAGTGGTAAGATGCGGACAGTTCATAGAGACTTATCCAAAGTGGCAGCTGTAATTGCCTAAAAAAAAGGTGTCTCTACAAAGTACTGACTTTAGGGGGGGGGGAATAGTTGAGCACACTTTAGTTTTCAGTTATTTTGTCATATTTGTTGTTTGCTTCACAATACAAAAAAGAAAACAAAATGTTCATAGTTGTAGGCATGTGCTTTATATGACCTGATGCAAATCTTCAAAAGAATAAATAAAGGCAAACTATGAAATTGCAGGTTATGGAGGTAGCAAAACACAAAACCTGCCAAGGGGGTTGACTATTTTTGCAAGACACTATACCTGTTTTTTCAAAATAAGTTGTCATATGTGTATGTTAGGAATACCAATATTCCTAACCATTATATGACTTGTAGTCGGCATCAGTTTTCCCCTTAAATGACTCCAATTTTCACTCATCTCTGAGCTACTTGGTATAAAATCTAGCTGCTATGAAGTCTCCCATACACAGCACACTGTGACATGAGGGTTTCCTGCTCTCCTGTCTATGTAGCATATGATGAAAAGCAGCATGGATAATTTTATATATAGCACTACTGAACAGTGTAGTTATGAATCCAGCACTGTGGTGAGAAACACTTACTAGAAAGTTGCAGTACGGTTTGTGTGTCCCACTATCTTACCCTGCTCCCCTTCATCTCTCCTTAGACTGCTGTAATCTTAACCCTCAGTGAGCAGGCAATCCCTCTTGCTTCATTCCAAGACTGATTTTTAGCTAATTTTCAGAGTTCAGGAAGCAGGGGAAGAAGAACGTAAAATGGCTCCTAAGTGTAGAAAGGAGCATAAGATATTACCAAGTTTCTTCATTCGCTTGAGCTATTGATTTATTAATAACGGTGACCATTTAAGTCATAAAAGTTTCCATTCACTGACTGCCAAGTAGAGATGTAGATAACAGTGGGGAATATATGCACCAAGTAGATTCGAAAAATAGCGATCTGCTTTTGCTCTAACCAAAATTTCCTTTGCTGTTAATTTATACATATAGGAAATGTTCCAATATTCCATTAGATAAAATTCAGATATATTCACATCCCCGGGTTTTTTTTATTTTATATTTTTATTATTTAAAAAAAAAAAAAAAAAAAAAAAATCTGATTTGAAAGAAGCTGAGGACAATTAGTAGATCTTATTTACATGAGCGCTGCACTTGACACAATTCCTAAGGCTTTTTTTTTTATTATTATTATTGAATTTTGTGTGGGAAGATCACTTTTGTATACTGCTAAGGAAATTGCCCCAGTGTTGTTCTATTCAGTGTGACACATCTCTCCGCGGCTTGACACTGACTGGAGAGAATTAGACACGTACGTGAAGCTGTTTTCAGAGGTTTCCTACACAAAGTTCTTAGCAAAAAGCACAGCCGAACCCATAGAGACAATTACTGATGTCTAAACGCCTTCGCCGAGTCACATACTTTGTGCCTTAGAAACATAAAAATACATCGATTTTTAATGTTCGCAAACTGTAAACCTCAAGTCAGGGTTACTTAAAGTGGACAAGACCCCTAGACAATCTCCCTTGGTATTACTACTGCCAAAATAAGGGTCTCTACTGAACATCAACACAATGGCCTGAAAAGGAGCAGAGGGGCGAGTTTGAAAGAAAAAAATAAATAACCCCCTTCCCATATGTGCCAATCAGAAAACACACTCAAATTGGTGAGAAGGGTGATAACTTGAAAAAAAGTTCCTGTATCCCTACGGAGGTTGTAAAGGTCCAGAGGCTGTGATGGGTAGGAGGTGATAACCTGAAAAAAAAAAAAAAAAAAAAAGTCCCTATATCCCCTTTTTGGATGGCTTGAGACTATAAGGAACCATAGGTCTGTGATGGGTAGAAGGTGATAACATGAAGAAAAATCCCTATAAACCCTTTTTGGATGGCATGAAACTAAGGAGACAGGACAGGTCTGTGATGGGTAGAAGGTGATAACATGAAGAAAAATCCCTATAAACCCTTTTTGGATGGCATGAAACTAAGGAGACAGGACAGGTCTGTGATGGGTAGAAGGTGATAACATGAAGAAAAATCCCTATAAACCCTTTTTGGATGGCATGAAACTAAGGAGACAGGACAGGTCTGTGATGGGTAGAAGGTGATAACATGAAGAAAAGTCCCTATATCCCCCTTTTGGATGGCTTGAAACTATAAGGGACCATAGGTCTGTGATGGGTAGAAGGTGATAACTTGAAGTCCCCATATCCCCTTTTGGATGGCTTGAGACTATAAGGGACCATAGGTCTGTGACAGGTTATGATGGGTAAGGCGTGATAACATGAAGAAAAGTCCCTGTTTCCCTTTCTTAGGTGGTTTGAGACTATAAGGGGCCATAGGTCTGATGGGATGAAGGAGATAACATGAAGAAGAGTTTCTGTTTCCCCTTCTCACGTCACTGGAGACTACAAATGGTCTGCCAAGACGCCTGCTAAGGGCTCTAAAATAAGAGCAGTTTTGGGGGGGGGGGGGCATGGATGGGACTTACTGCCATGAACAGTAGAGGGAGGTCATGAGGAGGTGACCCCACTCTACAAAGATTCGTGTGACCTTATAGGAGTTGACCCAATTATATCACCCATTAAAAAGCATACATTTTCTCAGTATTAACTATTTATATGATCAGGCTACAGACTTTCCACTTTACAAAGTTTACAGAACCCATTGTCTTTCACCCCATTAGGGAATTCTGAAATAAAATAGGGGGGATCATCCTCATCTTTCAGAGACAAGAGAGGTTATAACAAGTGTCTCTTTGCTCCGTAGGACCTGTGCTGTATTAGACAGTCCATTGTCATTTACTCTTACTCTCAACCAGGCATTTTTTTCTATAAAAAAATTTTGGCGTAAAAAAAAAAAAAAAAAAAAAAAAAAAAGCTGTAAAAGTTAATGACTTGTTTGGTCTAAATTTATATAATCATTTGTTGTTTTTTTTTTCCTTTTTATTATTTTACTGACAGCGGTGAGACAATAAAGAGAATACATACCTCTTATTTTTATGACCACTAGCCACTGAAATACGAAAAAGGGGAGCAAATTAAAAGGTTTACTTTTTTTTTCCCCACCGACTAGAGAAGGGCTATAGCCAACAGTGATTTGGATTAGCTGCAGCTTTTATTAATAAAAATATTTCCTGATAATTTCTTAAACAATATTTTTATTGAGGTTTTCAGAGTAATAAGCAAAAATGTAAGGCATACATTTATACAATCACATCCAAATGAATTTTGAGTGATGTAAAGCAATACATCACAGTGTAATGACATTACAATCTTATCAACACTTGAAATAAGTGCGGTAAACAAACATAATACAAAACAAAAAAAAAAAAAAAGGAAGAAAAATAAAGAACCTTTACAAAAGTACACTAGGCACCTAGATATATGAAATTTAGGCACATCATGAATAAAAAAAAAAAAAAGAAAATAAAAGTTCAGGATATGAAATCTTCTATTTTGGGCTTGAGTTCCACCCATCTATACCACCTTTCATCAAATAACTTTATTGATATATTGTTAATGTAGTGAATCCTCTCAAACACAGTGTTTATCTACCAGCATAATAAGCGTGACAATATCTGGAGGTTGCTTACTGTTCCAACCTTTCGCTATTAGGAAAGCTGCGGACATAAGAATGTGAGCGGCCAGGAACTTTTCCTTTTTAAGTCTGTGTATGTCTATGAGCAGCAAAGCTAAAGCAGGCTGTGGCTGAATACGCCAATTACATATGAGTGAAAGTAAGTCAAAAACTTTAAGCCAATATAGCTTCAATATAGGACATCCCCAAAAGACGTGAAGTAAATCTGCTTGAGATCCACAACCACGCCAACACGTTCCAGAACCCCCCCTCCAAAGTGCCTGAGTCTATTTGGGGTGAGGTAATATCTGTGAACTAACTTGTAGTGTGTTTCAAGTATGTTCATGCACCTCGTAGATTTAACCGCAATTTTAAGAGATGAAGTCCATTGAGGGATATATATCTGTCTCTGCAGAGTGGTTTCCCATTTCTCAAAGCATCCCTCATTAGTGAAGGTGTCCTTGCCAGTCAAGCTGTTATACAGAGGTCTGAGATAGCTCCCATGTCTGGGGGACATGCTAAATAAAAAATTATAAATCGTGTGGTTAATCAAAACCACTCTGCAGAAGTATTTCTTATATTTATTGTATTCCTCCTTGAGCAAAAGATATTTCATGTATTCCGTATTAGGAATTCCAAATCTGGTCTTAACCAGCTCAAAGGGCATGACTCTGTTGTTATCCAGCAAGTCATCCACAAAAGTGATTGGAAACTTTGCCCAACTGTCGAACATAGGTCTTAACCCCTTCATGACCCAGCCTATTTTGACCTTAATGACCTAGCCATTTTTTGCAATTCTGACCAGTGTCCCTTTATGAGGTAATAACTCTGGAACGCTTCAACGCATCCTAGCGATTCTGAGATTGTTTTTTCGTGACATATTGGGCTTCATGTTAGTGGTAAATTTAGGTCGATAATTTTTGCGTTTATTTGTGAAAAAATCAGAAATTTGGCGAAAATTTTGAAAATTTCGCAATTTTCAAATTTTGAATTTTTATTCTGTTAAACTAGAGAGTTATGTGACACAAAATAGTTACTAAATAACATTTCCCACATGTCTACTTTACATCAGCACAATTTTGGAAGCAAAATATTTTTTTGTTAGGAAGTTATAAGGGTTAAAAGTTGACCAGCGATTTCTCATTTTTACAACAAAATTTACAAAACCATTTTTTTAGGGACCACCTCACATTTGAAGTCACTTTGAGGGGTCTATATGGCAGAAAATACCCAAAAGTGACACCATTCTAAAAACTGCACCCCTCAAGCTACTCAAAACCACATTCAAGAAGATTATTAACCCTTCAGGTGTTTCACAACAGCTAAGGCAATGTGGAAGGAAAAAATGGACATTTTAATTTTTCCAACACAAATTTCCTTTCAGCATCAATTTTTTCATTTTCACATGGGCAACAGGATAAAATGGATCCTAAAATTTGTTGGGCAATTTCTCCTGAGTACACCGATACCTCATATGTGGTCATAAACCACTGTTTGGGCGTACGGCAGGGCTCAGAAGGGAAGGAGCACCATTTGACTTTTTGAATGGAAAATATGCTGGAATATTTAGCGGTTGCCATGTCGCGTTTGGAGAGTCGCTGTGTGCCTAAACACTGGAGCTCCCCCACAAGTGACCCCATTTTGGAAACTAGACCCCCCAAGGAACTTATCTAGATGCATAGTGATCACTTTGAACCCCCAGGTGCTTCTCAAATTGATCTGTAAAAAAAAAAAAGTACTTTTTTTTCACAAAAATTATCTTTTAGCCTCAGTTTTTTCATTTTCACATGGGCAACAGGATAAAATGGATCCTAAAATTTGTTGGGCAATTTCTCCTGAGCACACCAATACCTCATATGTGGTCATAAACCACTGTTTGGGTGCAGGGCAGGGCCCGGAAGGGAAGGAGCGCCATTTGACTTTTTGAATGGAAAATTAGCTCCAATCGTTATCGGACACCATGTCGCGTTTGGAGAGCCCCTGTGTGCCTAAACATTGGAGCTCCCCCACAAGTGACACCATTTTGGTAACTAGACCCCTTAAGGAACTTATCTAGATGTGTAGTGAGCACTTTGAACCCCCAAGTGCCTCACAAAAGTTTATAACATAGAGCAGTGAAAATAAAAAATCATTTTTTTTTCCTCAAAAATGATTTTTTAGCACGCTATTTTTTATTTTCACAAGGGTAACAGGAGAAATTGGACCACAAAAGTTGTTGTCCAGATTGTCCTGAGTACGCTGGTACCCCATATGTGGGGGGGGGGCACTGTTTGGGTGCACGGCAGGGCGCAGAAGGGAATGAGCGCCATTTGACTTTTTGAAATGAAAATTGGCTCCAATCGTTAGCGGACACCATGTCGTGTTTGGAGATCCCCTGTGTGCCTAAACTTTGGAGCTCCCCCACAAATGACCCCATTTTGGAAACTAGACCCCCTAAGGAACTTATCTAGATGCATAGTGAGCACTTTGAACCCCCAGGTGATTCACAGAAGTTTATAATGCCAGAGCAGTGAAAATAAAAAATCTTTTTTTTTCCTAAAAAAAAATTTTTTAGTCTGCAATTTTTTATTTTCACAAGGGTACCAGGATAAATTGGACCCCAAAAGTTGTTTTCCAGTTTGTCCTGAGTACGCTGGTACCCCATATGTGGGGGGAGACCACTGTTTGGGCACACGTCGGGGCTCGGAAGGGAAGTAGTGACATTTTGAAATGCTGACTTTGATGGAATAGTCTGCGGGCATCATGTTACATTTGCTGAGCCCCTGTGTGCCTAAACAGTAGAAACCCCCCACAAGGGACCCCATTTTGGAAACAAGACCCCCCAAGGAACTTATCTGATGCATAGTGAGCACTTTGAACCCCCAAGTGCTTCACAGAAGATTGTAACGCAGAGCCGTGAAAATAAAAAATCATTTTTTTCCCTAAAAAAAAATGATTTTTAGCCCGCAATTTTTTTTTTCACAAGGGTAACAGGAGAAATTGGACCCCAAAAGTTGTTGTCTAGTTTGTCCTGAGTACGCTGATACCCCATATGTGGGGGATGACCACTGTATGGGCACACGTCAGGGCTCGGAAGGGAAGTAGTGACGTTTTGGTATGCTGACTTTAATGGAATGGTCTGCGGGCATCATGTTACATTTGCAGAGCCCTTGATGTTCCTAAACTGTGGAAACCCCCCACAAGTGACCCCATTTTGGAAACTAGACCCCATAAGGAACTTGCCTAGATGTGTGGTGAGCACCTTGAACCCCGAAGTGCTTCACAGAAGATTGTAACGCAGAGCCATGAATATAAAAAATCTTTTTTTTTCCTCAAAAAATGAATTTTTAGCTCGCAATTTTTTATTTTCACAAGGGTCACAGGAGAAATTGGACCCCAAAAGTTGTTGTCCAGTTTGTCCTGAGTACGCTGGTACCCCATATGTGGGGGGAAACCACTGTTTGGGCACACGTTGGGTCTCAGCAGGGAAGTAGTGACATTTTGAAATGCTGACTTTGATGGAATGGTCTGCGGGCGTCATGTTACATTTGCTGAGCCCCTGTGTGCCTAAACAGTAGAAACCTCCCACAGTTGACCCCATTTTGGAAACTAGACCCCCCAGGGAACTTATCTAGATGTATGGTGAGCACCTTGAACCCCCAAGTGCTTCACAGAAGTTTATAACGCAGAGTCGTGAAAATAAAAAATCATTTTTTTCCCTCAAAAAAAATGATTTTTAGCCCGCAATTTTTTTTTTCACAAGGGTAACAGGATAAATTGGACCCCAAAAGTTGTTGTCCAGTTTGTCCTGAGTACGCTGATACCCCATATGTGTGGGGGAACCATTGTTTGGGCACACGTCAGGGCTCGGAATGGAAGTAGTGACGTTTTGAAATGCAGACTTTGATGGAATAGTCTGCAGTCGTCATTACGTTTGCAGAGCCCCTGATGTGCCTAAACAGTGGAAACCCCCCACAAGTGACCCCATTTTGGAAACTAGACCTTCCAAGGAACTTATGTAGATGTATGGTGAGCACTTTCAACCCCCAAGTGCTGCACAGAAGTTTATAATGCAGAGACATGAAAATGAAAAAAACATTTTTTTTCCACAAAAATAATTTTCTAGCCCCCAATTTTTTATTTTCCCAAGGGTAACAGGAGAAATTAGACCCCAAAAGTTGTTGTGCAATTTTTCCTGAGTACGCTGATACCCCATATGTGGGGGTAAACCACTGTTTGGGCACACGTCGGGGCTTGGAAGGGAGTGAGCACCATTTGACTTTTTGAACGCAAAATTGGCTGGAATCAAAGGTTGCACCATGTCGCGTTTGGAGACCCCCTGATGTGGCTAAACAGTGGAAACCCCTCAATTCTAACTCCAACCCTAACCCCAACACACCCCTAATCCCAACCCTAACCCTAACCCCAACACACCCCTAACCCCAACACTAACCACAAGCCTAACCCTAATTCAAACCCTAACCCTCTTTTCAACCCTATCCCTCTTTTCAACCCTATCCCTCTTTTCAACCCTAGCCCTCTTTCCAACCCTAGCCCTCTTTCCAACCCTAGCCCTCTTTCCAACCCTAGCCCTCTTTCCAACCCTAGCCCTCTTTCCAACCCTAGCCCTCTTTCCAACCCTAACCCTCTTTCCAACCCTAACCCTAATTCCAACCCTAACCCTCTTTCCAACCCTAACCCTCTTTCCAACCCTAACCCTAACCCTCTTTCCAACCCTAACCCTCTTTCCAACCCTAACCCTCTTTCCAACCCTAACCCTCTTTCCAACCCTAACCCTCTTTCCAACCCTAACCCTCTTTCCAACCCTAACCCTAACCCTCTTTCCAACCCTAACCCTAACCCTCTTTCCAACCCTAACCCTCTTTCCAACCCTAACCCTAACCCTCTTTCCAACCCTAACCCTAACCCTCTTTCCAACCCTAACCCTAACCCTGATAGAAAAATAAAAATAAAAATATTTTCTTTATTTTATTAGTTCTGCCTACCTATGGGGGTGATAATTGGGGGGTTCATTTACTTTTTATTTCATTTTGATCACTCTGAGAGTGATCAAAATGAAATAATGGAATCTGCAGCCGGCAGATTCGGGCGGGCGCACTGCGCATGCGCCCGCCATTTTCTAAAATGGCGGCGCACATGAACCGGACCCGCCGGACACCGGGAGCGACGGGGGGACTTGGAAGGTGCCGGGGGCGGTGAGAGTGGGTGAGGGGGGGATCGGAAGCTGGCGGGGAGTGGAGGGAATGGGAGGGGGGGCAGATGATGACAGCGGCGGCAGATCGCCGCTGTCATTCAGTGGCAGGGGGGGCGATCGCCGGTGGGGGGGGGTCAAATCGGTGTCTCCAGCCATGTCCGATGCTACTGCAGCATCGGCCATGGCTGGATTGTAATATTTCATCAATTTTCATTGATGAAATATTACTATCGCTCTGATTGGCTGTTTCACTTTTAACAGCCAATCAGAGCGATCGTAGCCACGTGGGGGCGAAGCCACGCCCCCAGTGGTGAATTACAAAGCCCCCTGTATCTGCGGGTCAGGTGACCTTTCATTGACCCCGGTCACCCGACCCGCAGGGGGGCTTTGAATTCATGACACAGGGTATGCGTCATAGGTCGGATTGGCACCGACTTTCATGACGCATACGCTGTGTCACAGGTCGGGAACCGGTTAAGGAAGTCCTGACAGGAGACAAAAAGGGGAGTCTCAATTTTTCAGTTGAAAAAGGGGAAACATTAGATTTTCCTTTACACAAGTGTGACCAACACAACATAGAGGCTCTGAGTATTGGATTATCTATATTCACAATCTCTTTTCTGTGCAAAAGAAAGTATGATATAAACAAAATTGGTTCCCTGTTGGGCATCATATCCCTTTCAATTTTTTGCCATTTCAGTTCAGTCTGTTCCGTGAACCAACTTTTTGTTAATTCAGTCACAGTGGCAAAATAGTATGCCTCCAGATCTGGAAGAGCTATTCCCCCATTTTCTTTAGATTTGAGTAATGTACGTTTCTTCACTCTAGGTTTCCGGTTATTCCAAATAAACTTATTCATCTGGTGGGTTCATTTTTGTATGGATTGTATGGATATGGGCAGAGGGACATTCCTATATAGGAACAGGACTTTAGGAAGGCAAAACATTTTGTATAACACTATTTTACCCATCCATGTGACCGGGGTTTTTGACAGTTCCCTCAACTTAAGGTCGAGAGACTGCAAAAGATGATCTATATTTGTCTCACTAATATGTGTGGGGTTACCTGTAAGCCAAATTCCTAAATATGGGATCTTAGCACTGTCCCAGTTAAAGGGATACTTGTCTCTTAATTGCTGTTTAATGGAAGCTGAAATAAAAAGTGATAAGACGTTAGTTTTCTTTGCATTAAGTTTGTAGTATGAGACAGAGCCAAACAAATCTATAATGTCCCAGATCTATTAACCCAGTTACAGGGGGAATTTCATCTTCCTGGCTGCTCAGCACAGCTGACTGGGTCTTCTAGGATCCAGCAGCTGCTGCTACCTAACTACACCCAGCGATCACGAGTGCTGGGTCTGGAGGAGGAAGCGCTTCACATTGCTGAAAATACAGGGATCAGGAAGGCAGAGACTTTAACGAACACCTCCACCATCTGTATGGGGAGTCTGGCTGTGTCTGACCCACTATTGCGGCTGCACAATTTCGGCTCCTCTACTATGCAGAGTATAACACGGATCGCCCGGACAGTTATAATCTATGGGCAGTCTAGAAGTGGTTAAACACGCGTTTCGCCACCGGATTACAGCCAATCACTGTGTGTCCCTGTCTGCTTATTGTCATAGGACCATTCTGTGTGTCCCGCCAGGCATTTCTACGTCAGGTCCTATTAGACGTGACATTAAGGTTTCTTTATGCTGCTATTTGGCATAACGCAGACAAGGTGAACATTCCAGAGGCAGATTTCCTTCTCATTTTATTTGATTTTGCCTTTTCACTTGGTTCAGTTTTGTAGGCAGACGTGTCAACTCAAGGCTTTATAAACCCACATCTCCAATCAAATCTAGCAAAATAAACATGATGCCTCAGTTATTTAGGTCAACAGAAGCATACATTTTTAAAAACAGCACAATGCACAAATGTGGACAAATCATGCTTTTATGGCCAATGGACATATTGATAAAAAAATAAATAAATAAATATCAGGCCATAGGCACTTAAGAGAAAAAAAACGATTGTTACTTATGTCATTGGTTAACTAGTTAATAAAATGTCACCAATAAAATGACAGTCAATATTTTGTCTGAAATGTATACTCATTTTCAGAACCCCAGATATGCAGTTTTCAGATTTTTTTTTCATGGGAGTGTCCACCCCAGTAATACAGGCTGGATGTGAGGTCTGTGTGTATACAGGGTGCTGCTGTCTATATAACCTCATCAGCAGAGCTTCTCCTCTGTACCCAGTTCCTTCTTCAAATGCTTTCCTCCAGATGTTTTTTTTTTCTGACTGTCCCGAGACTGTAGAGGATCTCCCCCCCCCTCCAAATTATGGATATTTATGTAAAACCCATTCTTGCTGCAATCTCTAACACAAAGAGAGGGGAAAGCAGAAAAAAAAAAAACCCAAATGCTCTAAAGGATTTTTAACATTCTTGCAGATCACTTGGCTAAATAAAGGACTTGCTGCAGCAACAAATTGGTAGAAAAGTTTTAATGAAAACTATTTAGAAAGTTGCTTAACTTTCCATTGAGGAAGTAAAGACCCCCCATCACCCCCACAAAAAAAGACATTCAGTGAAAAGATTTAATAGCCTTTAAATATTCCTGTTTTTTTTCTCTTAAAGTGGCCAATAAAGGATTAACATTATCAGGTGTTATCGAATAAACCTACAGATGTCCTAGAGGGGTGGAAAGGGGGTCAGCAATGCAGATTTGCTCTTCAGGAGTGTACCCCTCCCCAGTCTCCTGGTTTCCTGCTTGTCCAGGAGGAGGCTTGTAGTAGGGCCAGTCTATGGAAATAATGGTAATCCAAGCAAGTCGAGTCTCCACATGAAGATCTATACAGTAGACTGCCTTTTGTGGCTTTTACATCCCATTCCCCATTCATTCTTCCTCTCCATCCTATCACACTCGTTTTATGGGACAGTAAATTAGGTACATATAATGAAAAAAAATAATTTACCAAAAGTTACTTCTCCTTTCCCCGTTTTGTCAAAGAGTTGAAAAGCCACCATAAATAAAGCATCCGGAGCACAGAGGACCGACTCGAACGCCACAAACTCCTGGAAGGAGATTAACCTGGAAAAATGAAGAAAAGGTTAAAAAACTAAGAAAGAATTAAGGAAACTTCAGGACCAAAACATTAGTAATAGCGATCAGCTGAAAACCTTCCAAACCTATAGGCGCATTTGCACAAATCTACTGCTATATGTTGTCTCTGAAATTACAATATGTCCGCTGTTCACTCCAGAGCTGCACTCACTATTCTGCTGGTGCAGTCACTGTGTACATACATTACTGATCCTGAGTTACATCCTGTATTATACCCCAGTGCTGCACTCACTATTCTGCTGGTGCAGTCACTGTGTACATACATTACATTACTGATCCTGAGTTACATCCTGTATTATATGCCAGAGCTGCACTCACTATACTGCTGGTGCAGTCACTGTGTACATACATTACTGATCCTGAGTTACCTCCTGTATTATACTCCAGAGCTGCACTCACTATTCTGCTGGTGCAGTCGCTGTGTACATACATTACATTACTGATCCTGAGTTACACCCTGTATTATACTCCAGAGCTGCATTCACTATTCTGCTGGTGCAGTCACTGTGTACATACATTACTGATCCTGCGTTACATCCTGTATTATACGCCAGAGCTGCACTCACTATACTGCTGGTGCAGTCACTGTGTACATACATTACTGATCCTGAGTTACATCCTGTATTATACTCCAGAGCTGCACTGAGTTAGATGCTGTATTATACTCCAGAGCTGCACCCACTATTCTGCTGATACAGTCACTGTGTACATACATTACTGATCCTGAGTTACCTCCTGTATTATACCCCAGCGCTGCACTCACTATTCTGCTGGTGCAGTCACTGTGTACATACATTACTGATCCTGAGTTACATCCTGTATTATACTCCAGAGCTGCACTCACTATTCTGCTGGTGCAGTCACTGTGTACATACATTACATTACTGATCCTGAGTTACATCCTGTATTATACTCCAGAGCTGCACTCACTATTCTGCTGGTGCAGTCACTGTGTACATACATTACATTACTAATCCTGAGTTACATCCTGTATTATACTCCAGAGCTGCACTCACTATTCTGCTTTTGCAGTCACTGTGTACATACAGTATATACTCGTGTATAAGCAGAGTTATTCAGTACTTTTGTGCAGAAAACGCCCCCATCGGCTTATACACAAGTCATTGTCTCAGAAGCTGGCGGGGGAGAGGGAGTGGCGGAGCAGCGGGTCAGAGGAAGCAGAAGCCGGCGGCTGCGGCTGTAACTGTGCCCGCTGCTAAAGAGAAATGCCGGTTTTTCCACAACCCATGACATCACACCTGAATGAGGGAACTGCCTGGCCAGGACAGGAACCTACTGAGAGAGAAAAAAAAAAAAAAAAAAAAAAAAAAAGAAGTTACCTCTCCCCCGCTTCAGTTGGTTAGAGAGCATGAGTGGACCTCCTGGTTAATTACACATATAACCAACACCACATCATAAAAACACCCAACTATAGTGCACAACCATATGGTGAACAAGGGGGCGAAATATACAGGTGCCATCATGGGTTCTGGAAAAAACAGCTATCAGTAATTAACCTTGGAGTTTTCCCTTCACCCATGACAGCACACCTGAGAGAAGCCAGCAGAGAAGGATAGAGCCAATCCATAGAGTCTAAAGAAGGTGGATGGTGAGGACCGGGTAGTGGCCTTACAGATTTGATCAATTGATACCTCCGCCTTTCCTGCCCAGGAGGTCGCCACGGGTCTAGTGGAGTGAGCCTTGATGCCATCAGGGATCAGAGCTCCACTAGCAGAGTAAGCTACACTAATAGCCTGCCTAATCCACCTGGCAATGGTACCCTTCGACAACCCATAACCCTTCCTATTACCTTGGAAGGCTATGAATAGGGACTGGGGCTTCCTCCACTGTCTAGTACTTCCTCTCCCCTGGATACTTAGGGTTATTACAGAAGGAGGGTAGGACAATCTCCTGACTTCGATGAAGCTTTGATGCTACCTTGGGAAGATAAGCTGGATCAAGTTTAAACACAACCCTATCCTCATATTTGCGTATAAGGAGGATTTATAGAAAGGGTTTGCAAGTCAATCACCCTACGAGCTGATGTTAGAGCCATCAATATGATTGTCTTTTGGGTAAGATATTTCACTGACAACTCATGTATGGGTTCAAACGGCTCTTTGGTGAGAGCCTCTAACAGAGCCTCTAACACCAAGTTCAGATCCCATGGGGAAAACTTCGGGATTGGGACAGGTCTGAATCTATCACAGAATTTTATAAACCTTACCACTCATGTATTAGCAGCAAGGTTACAGCTGTACAATGCACCCAAGGAAGACACCTGGACCTTAAGGGTACTAGTAAGCTAACCCCGTTTCAAACCCCTCCTGCAGGAAGTCTAAGATGGGACCGATTGGAGATTTTTGACCTAATGGCTTTCCTAAAAATTCCAGGAATTTTCTCCATGTTTTGCAGTAGATCTTTGCAGTTATGGGTTTCCTACTCTTCAGCAAGGTGGAAACCCCCTGCTACTGGCCCCTGACTGAGGTGGTCTTGAATCTCCGCCAGGATCCATGGATCTGATAGAGACATTGCCCTTAAAGGAAAAACCAAGGTCTTTTTGGCCAGAAGGGGGCAATTGTAATCACTCTGATCCTCTCCGATTTTCCTCACTAGCTCTGGAATCATGGCTACTGGAGGAAATGCGTAAGCAATCTTGAAGTTCCATGGAATCTGTAGTGAGTCTATTGAAAAGGAGTTCTCTTGGGTTTAGAGAACAGAACTTTACCTTCCTGTTTTTGTTGGCAAACAGATCTCTTTCCGGCACTCCCCATAGATAGACTATCTGGAACATTCTGGGGTTTAGGGCCCATTCCCCCTGCTTTAGTCTGTTGCGGCTTAGGAAGTCTGCCTTGATGCTCTCTGCCCCCCTTATGTGTTGTGCACTAAGGGGAAAGATGTTCTACCACCCGGAAAATTTTGTTGGCTGCTACCATTAGAGTGTAGGACCTTGTTCCCCTCTGGTGATTGATGTATGCCACCGTGGCTCGGTTGTCTGACATAATACGGATGTCGTGACCCAAGAGGAGAGGGAGAAAGCTTCCTAGAGCCCTTTTTACCACCCACAATTCTTTTAGATTTGATGAAGACTTCAGCTCCTGAGGCGCCGAAGACACCTGAACTGCCTGACCTCTCAAGCGTGCCCTCCCCCACCCTGAGATGCTCGCGATGGCATGATTACGTCGCTTACTGGCCTTTCCCATGGAACTCCTGATGTCAAATTCACCCCGTCTGTCCACCATCTGAGGGAGTCTCTCAAAAGATCTAACCTTCTTTCTAAACGTCCTTTTAGCGATCTTTGTGCTGACAGTATCTCCCACTGGAGCTGCCTGGTATGGAATTGGGCCCATTTGACTGCTGGGATACAGGACGTTAAGGTTCCCAACAGGGACATTGTTTTACTCAGGGTCATCTGTGGAAGTTCTATGGCTGCCGAGGTTAGGTTTACCACCTTCTCTACCTTGTCTTTGGGCAAGAAACAAGCCTGCAGCTCGGAGTTCAGGACAAGGCGGCCCAAGAAGGTCTGTACCCTTAGGGGTTGTAGCCTTGATTTTTTGAGAGTTCACCATCCAGCCCAGTTCTTGTAAGGTCACCAACACCTCTTTCAACTGTGCATTACAGTGTTCCTCTGATCTTCCTACTGATAGCTATCAAAGTCGTCCAGATAAGGAACGATAACCGTGTTCTCGATACAGAAGGTGGTAGTCATCTCGGCTATCACTCTGGTGACTACTCTTGGGGCTATTGACAGCCCAAAGGCAAGAGCTCGGAACTGAAAATGTCTGACTTCGCCTTGGATGTATAGGGCTATCCTCAGGTATTTCTGATGGTCTGGATGGATCAGAATGTGATAGTACGCATCCTTTAAGTCAAGTACCACCATAAAACAATTGTGATGGAGAAGTTTTATGGCTGCACTCACTGACTCCACCTTGAAGGTATGATTTTTCATCCAGCGTTTGAGACCTCAGATTTATTATGGTCCTGAATGAGCCATCCGGCTTCTTTATCAAAAAGGGGGGGGGGGGGGGGGAAATAAAATCTGCATCCTGTTTGCCCGGAACCTCGCCCAAGACTTGTTTGTCCACCAGGCCCAGAATCTCAGTCTCTAGGGCAAGCTGTTCTCCTGTCGATTTTCTGATGGGGGCCATTACAAATTTCTGACATGGCAGATGGTAGAACTATAACCTCAGGCCTTCCAGCACTATATTCAGGACCCAGGTGCTGGAGGAGATGTTCTCCCAAGCCCGAACAAAGAGTGAAAGCCGCTGTTCTGGCGTCATTGTGAGGACTTCTTGGAGGAGGAAGAGGGATCGCTGAACATGAATCCGGACTCCTTTTTCCCCCCTATTCCCCCAATTCTCTCTCCCGAAGGACGTCCTCTATTGAATTTTCTCCTCCAAAAAGAAGATCTTCTCTGCTCCCCTGAGGACCTGGGAAAGCCCTTCTTCCGGTCATCCGCTTTCTCTAGGATGTCATCCAGTTTTTTTCCCCCCGAATAAAAAAACTGGGCTTCACACGATAAGGAATATAGCTTGTTCTTTGACTGCAGATCCCCGGGACAGCCCTTGTTGAGCCATAAAGGTCAGCCTTGCCGCGTTCGATAGACCCGCAGACCTGGCCACCTGTCTCAGAGTCGGCAGATGTATCCGCTAGGAATACTGCGGATCCGTGTAATAGAGACATGTCTGACAGGATTCTCTCTCTCGACACCTTGGACTTAAGCTGCTCCTCCAGCTGCTGTAGCCAAACCATTTGGGAGCATGCAGTACAAGTTCAGTCCTCCTGCTGTCGCTTCCCATGTGTGTCTTAGATAAGTATCCGCCGTCTTATCTAATGGGTCTCCGAGTACCCCAGAGTCTAAGGGAAGCGCTGACCTCTTAGATGACCTAGATACAGCTCCATCAATTCTAGGGAATTTGTCCCACAGCTCTGCATCCTTCTCTTCAATGGGATACCTCCTTTTTGAGGATGAGGGCAGAGCACCAGATTTCTCTGGCCTCTTCCATTCTCTATTAATGAGGCCCTGGACCTTGGCGTTGACTGGAAAGTTTCGTTTTTTCTTCTCCTCTAATCCTCCAAACATGATGTCTTCCAGAGACTTGGCCGCTTTCTCTTCCTTTAGGCCCATAGTTTCCCTAATGGCCTTAAGTAGCCTATCCGTGCTCTCTACGGGAAAACACGGTCTACCTCCCGTGTCACTGTCCAAAGACAACATAGTTCTGGCCCTGTAATGAGCCTGAAAAGGAGTCAGAGAGTACAACTCTATGCTTTTTTTATCCCTTTTTCAGCAGGGTTTTAAAAGGGAGCCCTCCACTTCGGACCTAATAACGGATCGAAGGTTTCCTGCAAAATCAGGGGTCTCCTCACTAATGGTCCTGTGGATGCAGTTGGAGCAGAGGTCCTTCTGCCAATCCACCGCTAGGGGGCCTTTGCATAGTGCACACTCCTTGTTCCTCTTTACCAAAACTTTCCTAGGCTTCTCTCCTAATGATTTAAACAAACAATAGGGGCCCATTAACAACATGATTGACATTCACGGAGATCACTCACCAGCCATTGTCAATCAAGGGTACAGTATTCGGAGGCTGCGGTGGGACACATAACCTATCCTCTCTGGACACAGAGGAGTCCTGGGATGCCCTACCCCTCTGGCTGTGATGGCTACTACTACTTGAACAGCTGCCTCCCTTGTGTCCATGCTGATGGTGGGTGAGCCGTAGGTTACACTGGCGGCGGCTGTTGCAAATCGCTTTGGTCCATCTTCATCCGATGCGATGATGATCTGGCCTAAGCAGCTACCTGCTCCGCTGCTTGCCCTTAAGAAGGGGTAGCCAGTGCCATCTTGTGGGGCCTCCCTTCCAGTTCTGATAGTTGACCTCCCCCGCAAGCGCCAGCCGGACAAGTTTTTCCATTCCAAAAACCGACCAGCGTTGCGTAGGGCGCTGTCATCTTGCTTCCGGCGCACCTTCCTGACGTCAAATGGGCACACCAACCAGCATGCCTTGCGGCGGCGCCATCTTGCCCGTGACATCAGCGGCACCCAAAAGTCACCCCGGCTGCTCTACCACGCTGAAGCCAGCTGGGAGCCGGCCTGGGGAGTGCAGCAGGGGGGGTTGGCGATGCGGCGGACCGAGCCAGGACAGAGCCAACTGTGCCACCCGAATGCCAGCGCAACAGGTACGAGACTTACTCTTCAGACGCCGGGACGGGCCTGGGACTTTTCCTTCCCCCATTACAGGTTACCGTCTGGTTTTCAGTACGGGAATCCCCATCAAGGACAGGAACCCAACTGAAATGAGGGAGAGGTACCGCCCTTTTATTTCAGTAGGTTCCTGCCCTTGATGGGCGGATCCCTCTCTCAGGTGCGCTGTCATGGGTGAAGGGGAAAAAAATTAGTTTACCATTACAAGCTTTAACTAAACTATTACTATTCTTACAAGCTATTCTAAACTATTTCAGTTACTCAAATTATGACTCATCAAAAAAATAAATCAAATAAAAAACAGTGAAGAAACAGTTTTTATAATTTGATAGATGCTTCCCAATAAACTAATGAAACAAATAGAATACAAATTATAAAGAAAAAAATAAAATCATATACAATATAAATTTAAAAAAAAAAAGAAACAAAATGATAATATAATATTCAAAGAAATAATGATGAAAATAATAATAATAATAATAATAATAATAATAATAATAATAATAATAATAATAATAAATGCCAGAATCATATTGGTAGCATCCAGGTTAAAGCATCGTTTAGGCATTAACTCCCTACAAGTCAATGCAATGAAAGCTGCATTGCGTGTCTTTTGTTTAAACGCCGCTCACGCACTTGGAGACTTCTCAAAAGGTTAATGGAGAGATTAAAAAAGGAGCACGGATACAAAAAAGGAGCAATTTCATTGACTTGAGAACAGTCAGGGATTAGATCCAATGAATAAATGAATCTGAAAATCGTCAAAAGAACAAAAGCTATGGCTTAAAAATAAAATATATACATTTATATCTACAAAAAAAAAAAAAAAGGGGTTAAAAAAATAAAAAAAAAATAGATATGTTTGGTGCATCTTGCCATCATCTGAAAGCTGTAATAAGACATGGATAGTATCTGTGATTATTCCCACACACATTGTGCTCCACGGAGGGTGCGCCATTATCTGCAATAAGTTATCAGGCAGATAATGTATTCGGGCCTATTGGAGGCTGGAACACCTGTTTTTCCCCGCACATGAAAAGAATTCGTTTTAAGTCCTATGTTGAAGTTCATATTTAAATTTTATTTAATGACACCTAATGATGTGCAATCAGGAGGGGGGGGGAAGGGCGCTAGGCTAATCCCGAAAAAAAAAACAAAAAAAAAAAAAACGCGTTGCCACGGAAACTGCCCTCCGCGCCACCACCACCGTTCGGGGCTGAGAACCCGGACTGTGTGCTTTGCATTACTTAGGCTTCTTTAGACATAAAGAACTCGGCATGTAATTGACTGTGTAAAATTGATGCTCAGTTACTTCATTGTGTGGGTCATAATTTGAGTAAGTGAATACGTCACCGTTATTAGGGAGTAAATCTGTTGTGATTTACCGCTGCGGCAGGATCCGCCGCGTATCAGAGGCTGAAATACAATAAGACGAAAATAGCTGGTTTAATTAACTTGTAAAAATTGGGTTAATTTCAATGCAGCTGCTGCCGCAGATCCTCCGCACGTCGCTCTGATCGGATTAAAAACCTCACATTTATTAGAGGAGATTTTATTTATTAAGGTTCGACAGACTAGAAATTATATACACAGACACACACACACACACACACACACACACACAGTGGTGTGCAAACTTTTTAAGCAGGTGCAGAAAAAAAAAGCTTCAAAGTAAAAATCATTTTAAAGTATTATTTAAAAAAAAAAGTGTTAATTGTATTTTTTTAATTAATAAAATAAAAGTGAACAAACAAGAGAGATATCAAAAGCCCATCAATATCTGCTGGCCGCCATTTGCCTATTCTTCTACGTACACTTGTCCAAAACTAGGGATTTTGCAGGATTATAGTCAGGTGACCGAGTAGTCAGTTATCACAAACAGGTGATAATGCTATCATTTTCATTCGTAGAGTACAACACTTATTAACTGAAACAGCTGTGTAAGAGGCTTAAAACTGGGTAAGGAACAGACAAACTCTGCTTCAAAGGCGAGGTTGTGGAAGAGAGTTTTAAGTCACAAACACCATGGCAAAATTAAGCACAGCAACAGGACACAAGGTAGTTCTACTGCATCACCAAGGTGTCTATCAAGAAAAGATTTCAAAGCAGACAGGGGTTTCCAAACTCTTTTAAAGTCCTCAGCCAAGGAAATTTAGTGCAGCAGATGAAAGACACATCGTGCTTGCTTATGTTCGAAATCAGTAGATGTCCAGCAGTGCCAGCAGCTCAGAACTATATCCATCTACTGTTTGGAGAAGTCGAGCCAGAAAGGAACTTCAGGAAAGAATTGTGGCCAAAAAAAACCAACAGACTTTCTACATAGAAATATGTCCAAAAAACTCTAAGCAGCACAAAAACATTGAAATCTTGGTGTAGAAAAATGGCAACAGGTCTTCCAGACTGATTTGTTAACCCCTTCATGACCAGAGCTTTTTTTGTTTTTGATTTTCACTCCCCTTCTTCCCAGAGCCATAACTTTATTTTTCCGTCAATATGGCCATGTGAGGGCTTGTTTTTTCCGAGACGAGTTGTACTTTTGAACGATACCATTGGTTTTACCATGTCGTGTGCTAGAAAACGGGAAAAAAATTCCAAGTGCGCTGAAATTGCAAAAAAAAGTGCAATCGCACACTTTTTTTGTTTGGCTTTTTTGCTAGGTTCACGAAATGCTAAAACTGACCTGCCATTATGATTCTCCAAGTCATTAGGAGTTCATAGACACCAAACATGTTTAGGTTGTTTTTTATCCAAGTGGTGGAAAAAAATTCCAAAATTTGCTTAAAGAAAAAGAAAAAAAAAAAAAAAAAAAAAAAAAGCGTTGCACAATTTTCCAAGACCCGCAGTGTCTCCATTTTTTTTTGTGATCTGGGGTTGGGTAAGGGCTTATTTTTTGCTTGCCGAGCTGATGTTTTTAATCATACCATTTTTGTGCAGTTGCAATCTTTTGATCGCCCGTTACTGCATTTTAATACAATGTCGTGGTGACAAAAAAAAAAAAAAAAAAAAATGTAATTCTGGCGGTTTGATTTTTTTCCTCGCTACGCTGTTTAGCAATCAGGTTAATCCTTTTTTTCTATTAACAGATCGGGCAATTCCGAACGCAGCAATACCAAATATGTGTTTGATTTTATTTTTATTGTTTTATTTTGAATGGGGCAAAGTGATTTGAACTTTTATTTTTTTTCATATTTTTTTCATATTTTTAAACACTTTTTTTTTTTTAAACCTTTGGCATGCTTCAATAGTCTCCATGGGAGGCTAGAAGCTGCTACAACTTGATCGGCTCTGCTACATAGAGTCAATGCTCAGATCGCCTCCATGTAGCAGAATTACAGGCTTGCTATGAGCGCCGACCACAGGGTGGCAATCCGGCATCAACAACCATAGAGGTCTCAAGGAGTCCTCTGGTTGTCATGCCGACGCACAGATGACCCCCCGGTCACGTGACGGGGGTCAGCGGTGCGCGTATTTCCGGCCCGACGGCCAAAAGCGCTTGTTAAATGCCGCTGTCAGAGTGACAGCAGCATTTAACTAGTTAATAGGCACGGGCGGATCGCGATTCCACCCACGCCTATTGTGGGCACGTGTCAGCTGTTGAAAACAGCCGACATGTCCCGGCTTTGAGGTGGGATTGGGTTAGGATTAATGGTGTCCTCAATGCTGAGAAGTCAAGGCAGATCCATCTTGTAAAACCATCAGGGAGGTCTCCGATTAGCTCCAAATTTATACTACAGTCGGACAACGACCCCAAACATTCAGCCAATGTCATTAAGAACAATCTTCAGAGCAAAGAAGAACAAGGAGTCCTGGAAGTAATGATCCGGCACGCACAGAACCCTGACCCCTCATCATCCAGTCTGTTGGGGATCACATGAACAGACAGAAGGATTTGCACAAGCCTCATACACAGAAGATCGAGGTTAGTTCTCCAAGATGTTTGGAACAACCTCTTGCAGAGTTCCTTCAAATACTGTGTGCAAACATTTGAACGCGCACACAACTCAGGAAAGTGAGAGCCATAATAAAGAAATCTGCTGTGTGAACTGCCCAAGCTTAGAAGGGCTGGGTTATTGTTATTCTACAGGACTGATAAGAGCCCTGATCAGAAAGGGAAGGGAGAAGAGCCGATAACTGTCGTATAGAAATTATTGTGCTGGAGAGAGATGGCTGGGATGTTAGGATTTGACACCTCTCCTGGAATAACTATGCACACATTCTGCCACTCTCACACATCCAATTTTCTGTGTGTCTAATACTTGCGGCACACATACCACATGCACCAGAGAAGCAGCGGTATAGTGCTGTCCCCCAGCGCCTGGTGCTGAAGACGGCTCTCATCATTCTCCCCTGCTCTGCCTGAGATCAGAGGAGAATGAGGAGTTATATTCAACTGCTAACAGAGACAGCAGGCGGCGGCTGTTGGGACTATTACTTCCATCAGCCTACACCTGCTGCCACTAATAACGGCGAGAGCAGGAGCATTCATAACCCGCCTGTGCTATAAAAAAAAAAAAAAAAAAAAAAGTGGATTCCCCTGTATTTTTGATAACCAGTCATGCAAAACTGATAGCCGTCAGTGTTAGCAAGGCTGGTTTTCAAGAATAGGGGTGGTCACCACACTGTTTTAATTATTTAAATCAATAACCCTAACCCAGGAAAGGCAAATCTATTAGATGTGCCAATTCTGGTGCTTTGCCCAACTCTTCCCACTTGCCATGTAGTGGTGGCAAGTGGGGTTCATATTTGTGGGGTTGATGTCACTTTTGTATTGTCCGATGACATCAAGCCCATGGCTTAGTAATTGAAAAGAGTCTTGAAATAACAAAACACCGTTATATTCACCTAAATCCCATTCCGTTGAAGCCTCAGTCTCTTGTAATAAAACAAAAATAAAAAAAAAACAACCATATCCCTCACCTATCCATCGTTATTGCTCCACGCTGTAATCCAAGCCTGGTGGATAAACAGTTTTCATGGACGGCACCAAGACGTGACCGTCCAGGCTGAGAACCACTGATGAATGAGCTGCTCGAGACTGGTGGTGACATCATCGAGGTTACTGCAGGTAACAAGCTGCGTTCCCAGCCGGGCTGAACTGTGGTGATCTCAGCACCGTGAGAAAAAGTCACTGAGATCAAACATCTGCGGTGAAGTCACCGAGCTGAACTGCGGTGAACTCAAGAGACTTTTTCTCATGGTGCTGAGGTCAACGCAGTTCAGCACGGCTGCGAACACAGCCTCAATGACCTGCGGTAACCTCGATGGTGTTTTTATTTATTTAGCGGACGCAGATGAATACTCCCATTAGCCGATGTCTGCTATGAGCGGCACCAAGCATAGGCTGATGGGAGTAATAGTATCGCTGCTTCTCAGGTGCCGATACATGGCACACAGATGACATCCAAGCATCTCATCTGTGTGTACATGTGTGGGACGTTTTGCGGCCAATGCTGCTGTTAAAAAAAACAGACATGTCAGCGTATTTTTGCCCACGGACACACTGAATGAGTCTACGCGCGCAAGTGTCTCTGGTACATGTGAAAACTGTCACTACACATACCGGACACACTGATGTGTGAAAGAGCCCTTATGCAAACTTTTAAAAAGTCCTCAATATATAAATGTGGCTCAATATAAGCCACATTTTTTGGTGAAATGGAAGGTGTTCAAGTCTAGAGACCAGACTCTTGTTTCATCAGATGCACATGTTGCAACCAATACTTTACACTGCAGCTCAGCTTATTCAGAGCATATGGTTAGTGCATAGTTCTAATTATCTCATTTTAATATCTTTTCTAATTAGCAAGTCCAGCGCAATGGGAGGGTCATGTCACAATGATGATGGCGTCTACTGATCAGAAGAGGAGATGAGTAATCTGGTAGGTAAGAGGAAGTTGGCAAGGCTCTGGTCTGGCAACCACAGATAAGGCCGCTGAATCTGGGTCTTACAAGTTATTTTGCACAGCTCTAATCGGCACCAATCGCCGAGGGTGGACGTAAGAACACGCCGATCTCCAGACTTCCATCAAAAAAAAAAAAAAAAAAAAAAAAAAAAAAAAAAGGATGGCCTTGAACAGACGACCATTTTTAAAAGGGCCATCTGCTATGGGAGACTCATGACATGCTGATCACTGGAAGAGGAGTGGGAGACAACCCAAATGGCATCGCTGTGAAAGTCATTTACTTGGGCTCTCCATCCGCAGCAAAGCATCAAGCGGAGGCCGCAGAACAGAGCCAGCAATAAGACATCTCAATAACACTACGAATGCAGCTGCGCTCCTGCAGTGTCCGTGCGGAGGTGGAGACTCCCTGATCGACTTCTGGCAGTGCTCATTTCAGCACTGTGAATCAAGATTTGACAGTGGACAGTATGCAAAATCAAGGGAATGCAATGGTGCACTGAGCCCTTGGCCACACCAAGGAGGCGCCGAAACCCCCTCAATTGCAAATTGTTATTTTTTTTTCATTTTCGGAACCAAGCTGCTAAAAATCTAAACTTGGCCAAGTCCCCTACGTTACCTGTATGAGCACCGGCTCCGTGCTAGAAACAAAAGCCGATCAACTTGTACGAAGCGTATCGGCGTCCTTTTAGGTATAGAAATCTGCATCTTTAAGGGAGTGTCCTGTCAATAGATACTGAATACCTATCCTAAACGATAGGTCATCAGTATCCGATCGGCGGATATCCGACACCATCCAATATCGATGATCAGTCATAAATATCTTCTAAACAGACATAGATGCACGTTGCCCACCAGACAGACCCCTCCAACATAGGTCTGGTCATAGGAAAGGTCCAGAGTAGAGGTCCCCCCCCCTTCTATTACCGCTGCGGACCAGGCAGGAACATTATTTCTTTTAGCGGCGCCCTTTCGCATTAACTGCAATCAAGTGATCACGAATCCAAGAAAAACCCGCCTAACGAGGTATACGTGTAAAATAAATAAAAATCTATTTTTCCCCATTTAGACATTTAAGATGATCACGTCCCTAGGTCTTGTGGCCGATATTCCAGAGAATGTCATTTTCCCCCCAAGGTCTATCATTATTTTAAAAAAAAATCTCCTCCAGAAAGATAAATATTTTGCCCAAATGACGAATAATTGTAAGTCGCACAATAGACTGTATGTGGGGCCAGGAGCGTGTTGCGCCTTGACTCCTAATGCCTTTCAAAGTAGCTTTCTATGTGTCTTTCTATTATATAATGTCATCTTTTAGAGCCTCTGTTGAAGCTTCGGAACGTAGGGTTGCCCGGCAACAAGAGAATTATGTGTCAGTGAACAATTAATGAAGCTGACACCCGGAGCCCAGCATCCATTCTCTGAGCCAAGTCTACATCAGGAAATCTTCCCGTACGTCCTCCTTCCCACTCCCTCCATCACCGTCCTCCCCTCTGACTGCAATTTATTTTTTTCCTTTCCATGGTGGTGAAATAAATATCACATATTCTGGAGATTATTACAAAGGAATGGGGAGACAAAAAAGCTCAATAAGGTCTTATCTACGTTACAAAGGACAAAATATGACAAGAAACTTGCTCACCTGGTTAGGATGAGATAAGAGCATATAGTCAGGCGGCTGCTGCAGATCCACAAGTCCTCAGGGACGAAAAGAAATCATGTATTCAGTGGGAATTTGTAGCTAAAACTCCGCGCTGCCGCAGGGATAAATGCCAGGAGAGAGAAGTCTTGAATTCACAGTGGCTTTATTCAACGCGTTTCAGGTGTCTCATGCCCCCTTCATCAGGAACTACCACACAGATGTACAGGCATCACAAGTATATATACTGTAGTTCTGAGAGGACGCTGATCTCTTGGCGCTCATTTTTTTTTTTTAAAATTCAGCGCCCTCTCAGAACTATATATACTTGTGATGCCTGTACATCTGTGTGGTAATTCCTGATGAAGGGGGCATGAGACCCCTGAAACGCGTTGAATAAAGCCACTGTGAATTCAAGACTTCTCTCTCCTGGAATTTATCCCTGCGGCAGCGCGGAGTTTTAACTACAAATTCCCACTGAATACATGCTATATTCTGGAGATTAACATGTCGCTGTAACTATGGAATAAAAAATGGGATATGGACGGGCCGGTTGAGAAAAAAAGTGCATTTACAAGCGCTCTTACTGGTAGGCCGACACATGAGACCAAAGACGATACAATTTTGCATGCGATTTGATCATTTTTTATGAGTTTTATAGAGAATACTGGTCCGTGTGTGACCTGAAGGAAGAGTTTTCAATATATAGTAACATCTTCAGTGCAGAAATCACATCACCTGGAGTTCTCCTTCTCCGTCACACTTGCAGTATCGCTTTCATCATAAGAGGACGTTCCTCTCAGTCCTGCAGAGTACAGTAGTTCTGCAAGAGATTCTCATCTTGCCCCAAGAAGAATCCGACAGGAGAAACTTTGCTGCGTTTGACTTTCTTTTTCTTTTCTAACTCATTTAATCTTGGAAGTATTGTTTTCAAAAAAAAAAGTTTGATGCAAATTGTCCAACAGTGCTGCTTTATGCCCAGCTGTTCTCTAATGGAAAAATTTTTAACAGTAGTGTTGGCATGACACGCCTGTGGGACTACTGGTCTCAGTAGGACTGACAGGGACATCGTTGGTTGAATACACCTCACTTATACACCGACTAAGAGGGTGGGGTTGCAGAAAGAGTTTCAACGGCGACCAAAGTGTGGGGTGTGTGTGGGGGGCGGCATCACGAGGAATCAAAGACTGGTCACTTAAACTCCCTAGAATACAAATATTAAATTGAATATTCACGGACTCACCCGTCTTTGGTCTGATCCACTACACCCGCCAGGAGTTGGACCGTTTTCGGGTTTGGTTCTCCATCTCCTGTGAAGTTCAGGTAACGTCTGACGAAGTCGACTGGTGACATAAAACGGTCTCCATCTTTTTCCACGCTGGCATACTATTAAAAATGAAGCCGGGGGAAAAAAACCTTAAAAAAGGGGTTTTCTGGACATACAGATTATTAAAGCATTGTAAAGCCCACCAAGAAACTTCATAATTAGACTTGATATTAATATTCTGTTCTGTTCCTGAGCGGTCACGTTTTGATGGGACCTTCAACTCCTTTACTTCTGCTCCAAGCGGACTACAGAGATTGCGTGTGTTTTGATTGACAGCCAGCAGCCCTAAATGGTAAGGTCATGGAGGGGGGTGGCCTGTGATCCTAGTCAAGTTTACAGTGACTGGGGATGTGCACAGGGAGGGAACGGACATTACTTGCTCTGTGAGGAGCCTGAAATCTTATCAGTTTCTGACTTTGCCCATAGGGGATGGTGCTGGATTTTCCAAAGTGCTGGTTTACACTATAATAAACTAATCCATTACAAGGACACATTTCTCAGCTACTGAAACAGTACTGACTGCAGGAAAGTCTCAGGATAGCACATACAGGAGGGATGTTAAGAAGGAGAAACTGTGTGCAGCGGTATGTCCATCTTGAGCCTGTACAGTAGTCTCAGGATGGTGCATTGTAGGCGGAGTGGGTGGGAGCATGAGAGAAATACAGCTTCATAGAGATAGCCAGCAGGAAGCACAGGGTGTTAACAATTGCAGAGGGGAAATGAGTGGAAAAAAAAACAAAAATAAAAAGATGGGAGTTTTTTGGGGGGAATCATTAAAAGTCCAAATTGTTTATTTTTTTTGTGCATGGAATACCCCTTCAATCAAGAGAATTTTATGGTCTACACTTGAAAAGAAAAATTAAAGACACCCAAACACCCTTACCTTGACAAATATAGTTCTCAGCTCAGCTGGATCAGCTCTCTTGGTCAATGCTACCTGGAAGTGGGAAGGAGACATATGCAGGTGACTTATGGTGCAAAACACACAGTAATATATATATTTACATAGCACCATTGATGCCATGGTGCTGTACATGAGAAGGGGTTACATACAAGTTACAGATATCACTTACAGTAAACAAACTAACAATGACAGACTGATACAGAGGGGAGAGGACCCTGCCCTTTCCGGCTTACATGCTACAGGATGGTGGGGAAGGAGACAGTAGGTTGCAGCAGTTCCGATGTTGGATATATATATATATATATATATATATATATATATATATATATATATATATATATATATATATATATATATACACACAGTGCCTACAAGTAGTATTCAACCCCCTGCAGATTTAGCAGGTTTGATAAGATGCAAATAAGTTAGAGCCTTCAAACTTCACACAAGAGCAGGATTTATTAACAGATGCATAAATCTTACAAACCAAAAAGTTATGTTGCTCAGTTAAATTTTAATAAATTTTAAACATACAAGTGTGGGTCAATTATTATTCAACCCCTAGGTTTAATATTTTGTGGAATAACCCTTGTTTGCAATTACAGCTAATAATCGTCTTTTATAAGACCTGATCAGGCCGGCACAGGTCTCTGGAGTTATCTTGGCCCACTCCTCCATGCAGATCTTCTCCAAGTTATCTAGGTTCTTTGGGTGTTTCATGTGGACTTTAATCTTGAGCTCCTTCCACAAGTTTTTAATTGGGTTAAGGTCAGGAGACTGACTAGGCCACTCCAACACCTTGATTTTTTGCCTCTTGAACCAGGCCTTGGTTTTCTTGGCTGTGTGCTTTGGGTCGTTGTCTTGTTGGAAGATGAAATGACGACCCATCTTAAGATCCTTGATGGAGGAGCGGAGGTTCTTGGCCAAAATCTCCAGGTAGGCCGTGCTATCCATCTTCCCATGGATGCGGACCAGATGGCCAGGCGCCTTGGCTGAGAAACAGCCCCACAGCATGATGCTGCCACCACCATGCTTGACTGTAGGGATGGTATTCTTGGGGTCGTATGCAGTGCCATCCAGTCTCCAAACGTCACGTGTGTGGTTGGCACCAAAGATCTCGATCTTGGTCTCATCAGACCAGAGAACCTTGAACCAGTCTGTCTCAGAGTCCTCCAAGTGATCATGAGCAAACTGTAGACGAGCCTTGACATGACGCTTTGAAAGTAAAGGTACCTTACGGGCTCGTCTGGAACGGAGACCATTGCGGTGGAGTACGTTACTTATGGTATTGACTGAAACCAATGTCCCCACTGCCATGAGATCTTCCCGGAGCTCCTTCCTTGTTGTCCTTGGGTTAGCCTTGACTCTTCGGACAAGCCTGGCCTCGGCACGGGAGGAAACTTTCAAAGGCTGTCCAGGCCGTGGAAGGCTAACAGTAGTTCCATAAGCCTTCCACTTCCGGATGATGCTCCCAACAGTGGAGACAGGTAGGCCCAACTCCATGGAAAGGGTTTTGTACCCCTTGCCAGCCTTGTGACCCTCCACGATCTTGTCTCTGATGGCCTTGGAATGCTCCTTTGTCTTTCCCATGTTGACCATGTATGAGTGCTGTTCACAAGTTTGGGGAGGGTCTTAAATAGTCAGAAAAGGCTGGAAAAAGAGATAATTAATCCAAACATGTGAAGCTCATTGTTCTTTGTGCCTGAAATACTTCTTAATACTTTAGGGGAACCAAACAGAATTCTGGTGGTTTGAGGGGTTGAATAATAAATGACCCTCTGAATAAACTTTTCACAATTTAAAAAAAAATTAAACAAAGAAATAACATTCTTTTTTGCTGCAGTGCATTTCACACTTCCAGGCTGATCTACAGTCCAAATGTCACAATGCCAAGTTAATTCCGAATGTGTAAACCTGCAGGGGGTTGAATACTACTTGTAGGCACTATATATATATATATATATATATATATATATATATATATATATATATATATATATATATATATACACACACACACACACTCACTGGCCACTTTATTAGGTACACCATGCTAGTAAGGGGTTGGACCCCCTTTTGCCTTCAGAACTGCCTCAATTCTTCGTGGCAGAGATTCAACAAGGTGCTGGAAGCATTCCTCAGAGATTTTGGACCATATTGACATGATGGCATCACACAGTTGGCGCAGATTTGTCGGCTGCACATCCCTGATGCGAATCTCCCGTTCCACCACATCCCAAAGATGCTCTATTGGATTGAGATCTGGTGACTGAGGAGGCCATTTGAGTACAGTAAACTCATTGTCATGTTCAAGAAACCAATCTGAGATGATTCGAGCTTTATGACATGGCGCATTATCCTGCTGAAAGTAGCCATCAGATGTTGGGTACATTGTGGTCATAAAGGGATGGACATGGTCAGCAACAATACTCAGGTAGGCTGTGGCGTTGCAACGATGCTCAATTGGTACCAAGGGGCCCAAAGAGTGCCCAGAAAAAATTCCCCACACCATGACACCACCACCACCAGCCTGAACCGTTGATACAAGGCAGGATGGATCCATGCTTTCATGTTGTTTACGCCAAATTCTGACCCTACCATCCGAATGTCGCAGCAGAAATCGAGACTCATCAGACCAGGCAACGTTTTTCCAATCTTCTACTGTCCAATTTCGATGAGCTTGTGCAAATTGTAGCCTCAGTTTCCTGTTCTTAGCTGAGAGGAGTGGTACCCAGTGTGGTCTTCTGCTGCTGTAGCCCATCTGCCTCAAAGTTCGACGCACTGTGCGTTCAGAGATGCTCTTCTGCCTACCTTGGTTGTAACGGGTGGCAATTTGAGTCACTGTTGCCTTTCTATCAGCTCGAACCAGTCTGCCCATTCTCCTCTGACCTCTGGCATCAACAAGGCATTTCCGGCCACAGAACTGCCGCTCACTGGATTTTTTTACTTTTTCGGACCATTCTCTGTAAACCCTAGAGATGGTTGTGCGTGAAAATCCCAGTAGATCAGCAGTTTCTGAAATTCTCAGACCAGCCCTTCTGGCACCAACAATCATGCCACGTTCAAAGGCACTCAAATCACCTTTCTTCCCCATACTGATGCTCGGTTTGAACTGCAGGAGATTGTCTTGACCATGTCTACATGCCTAAATGCACTGAGTTGCCGCCATGTGATTGGCTGATTAGAAATTAAGTCTTAACACACAGTTGGACAGGTGTACCTAATAAAGTGGCCAGTGAGTGTATATATATATATATATATATATATATATATATCTCTATCTATCTGGTTAATCACCACCAGCCAATAAAAAGCTTTCTACATAGCCAGGATCAGTTTAAGATTTGTTATGGCCAGACTGTCAAGAACTGTGTCGGCGCAGAGAATGAAGCCCCCCGCAGAGTTGGTTTAGCGTCGTGCCCCCTGCACAGCGGCGTGCAACCACCATTTATATAGTCGACTATAGAACAGAATTAATAACCAGCACTGAGGATCAGTCACCGATCAGAGAGTGAAGACATAAATCTAGAATAAAGGTCTTTATAAAGAGTGGAGGAAGTTTTGTGCTTAAATGGAATCTGTCACCTCATTTTTGGCCTATGAGATACGGCCACCGCCATCAGGTGCTTATCTACAGCATTCTGTAATGCATTCTGTAATGCTGTAGATACGCCCCCGATGTAACCTGAAAGATAAGAAAAACGAGTTAGATTATACTCACCCCGGGGTCCGGTCCGATGGGTGTCGCGGTCCGGCACCTCCCATCTTCTAGCGATCACGTCCTCCTCCTGCCGTGGCTCCTGCGCAGGCGTACTTTATCTGTCCTGTTGAGGGCAGAGAAGAGTACTGCAGTACAACAGGACAGATAAAGTACGCCTGCGCAGGAGCCGCGGCAGAAGGAGGAAGTCATCGCTAGAAGATAGGAGGCGCCAGACCGGACCGCGCCCCCGGTGAGTATAATCTAACTCGTTTTTCTTATCTTTCAGGTTACATCGGGGGCTTATCTTCAGCATTACAGAATGCTGTTGATCAGCCCCTGATGGCAGTGACCGAATCTCAGAAGCCAAAAAAGAGGTGACAGATTCCCTTTACAACGGGCATTCTCAAGTTTGGACGTTATCCCCAAGTCTACGAGGATTTCTTTGTAACTGCATTAAAAGGAACTCTGAGCCCAGCCCAACTCATAGCAAGAGTTATTGGATAATAGAAATGCTCAAATATTTTTCCAACCGGATTTTCGGGCAGAAAATCCACAGTGGAATACAACACCAGTAAATTAGATGAGATTTGAACACGTTATACACACGGTGAAACACGCCATAAGAAAAAAAAAAAATCCAGGCCTCGCGCAGCTCAATCCATCTTTGCGGTGGTGCCCTGGAGGCCCTGATTTCCTAAAAGTTGCTTACTGATTTGTTCTCTTGTATCAAATAAACCAAATCTAATCTGATGCGGGACAAAGCCCGACATGTCACAAGAAAGCCAACCTGATGGAGGACCGGCACCAACATGTCACAAGAAAGCCAACCTGATGGAGGACCGGCACCAACATGTCACAAGAAAGCCAACCTGATGGAGGACCGGCACCAACATGTCACAAGAAAGCCAACCTGATGGAGGACCGGCACCAACATGTCACAAGAAAGCCAACCTGATGGAGGACCGGCACCAACATGTCACAAGAAAGCCAACCTGATGGAGGACCAGCAACCAAAACTAAAGTTCAAAAAAAAAAAAAATAAATAAAAACAACAACTTGTAAAAATCTTTATTTAAAAAAAAAAAAAAAAAAAAGTATCCGACATATGGAGAATGTCAGCAGCTGAAAATAATTGTATTTGCTCTTTGACAAAACAGTATATCTGAAATGTTAGCAGCAAGAAAAGAACAGGCCGATAGGCAAAGTAAATGACCGATTAATGAGCTCTTCAGTCGCCGCTGCGGTAACAAGCGTCAATTATATTTACAACTATTGAGAGGAAACAAGAGTTTTAATGCTCTCCCCTATGATTAGAGATACCTTACACAAATTCCCTTCTACTTGCAATCATTCAGTTTGAGATGTTAACAATTGAAAAAGGAACGGCAGCCGCCGCCGCAGAAACGTACAGCAAATCCATTCTGAGAAGCAGACATTGTAGAGTCTGCGGCTCGCCTGGAAAATGGTTTCGGCAAAGCTTGAAAAATCAAAATCACTCGAAGTGACATTATCCTGTGTTCCTATGCAAAAACATTTATTTTTCACCTACTTTCAGAAATTACTTTAAGTGCAGAAAGCCGCCATAAAAAAAAAAAGAAAATGTCATAACTGAATTCTCCAGGTAAACAAATACTTGAGAAAGGAAAAATAATACTTAGCGGACAATCCCTGTACACTGCATAAAAGTCTGAATAACCAGGACTCCGCAACAATGTTAAAGGAGTTGGATAAGTGATAAATGTATGATCGTGATGGGTCTGACTCCTGGGATCGCGAGAATGGAGGCAATAAAGTAAATTACCTCCCAATACATTGGCTAGGAGATTACTTAATCACTGGGGGTCCGCAAGAATCTAAGAAAAGGGGCTCCTGAACCTGGAAACCGCGGCTGCAAAGCCCAATCTGGAATGACATAGAGATGCACAGGATTAACTTTAAGGTTGAAAGAATCATAGAATCGTAGAGTTGGAAGGGACCTCCTGGGCCATCTGGTCCAACCCCCTGCTCAAAGACGACACAAGTCTATCAAGTTCAACCAAAAATCTAACTTCTCAATACAGAGGATGGGAAAACCCTGAAGAAGCAGATGCTACTGACCACTTATAGGAAAAATTCCTTACCGACTCCTTATACGACAGACAAGTTTCTCAGATCAATAACCCATTGCAGATTCAGATAAACCACTGACAACGGCACAAAAGAAAAAACCCTCCTTGCCCTCTCTAATCTCCCCACCTAATTTGTCGTGTATCCTCCATACTCGGGGACCACACATCAAGAATCTCTCCCAATAACCAAACGTTTGAAAGAAATGTGAAACTCATAATAAAATATATACGGTATGCTGATGTAAAAATGCTCCCCAACTAATGCGCAAAATGACTGTTCATCAGATAGGATCACTTGCAGATCATTATCGGCAGCACATCACACAGTGTAAAGAAGGCATGTGCTGCAGATTGTATGCTGCTGTATGGGAACAATTGCTCTTACCCAGAGTTTTAGACGATCCATGAGCGTGGACCTAGTTACATTCATTAAGGGTTTGAAATCAACCATAATACATGGTAAGGTAAGAAGACAGCGACCCCGCCACGCCTAGACCGCCAGGCGAAAAGGGCAGTCGCCCCGCCACGCCTAGACCGCCAGGCGAAAAGGGCAGTCGCCCCGCCACGCCTAGACCGCCAGGCGAAAAGGGCAGTCGCCCCGCCACGCCTAGACCGCCAGGCGAAAAGGGCAGTCGCCCCGCCACGCCTAGACCGCCAGGCGAAAAGGGCAGTCGCCCCGCCACGCCTAGACCGCCAGGCGAAAAGGGCAGTCGCCCCGCCACGCCTAGACCGCCAGGCGAAAAGGGCAGTCACCTCGCCACGCCTAGACCGCCAGGCGAAAAGGGCAGTCACCCCGCCACGCCTAGACCGCCAGGCGAAAAGGGCAGACACCCCGCCACGCCTAGACCGCCAGGCGAAAAGGGCAGTCACGCCACCATGCCTTGACTGCTAGAAAAGGCGGCATTCACTACTCCACGCCTAGGCTACCAGGGAAAGTGGGCATTCACCCCCCCATGTCAAGGTCATCAGGGAAGTGGGCATTCACCCCTCCAACACTGTTTTTCCCTTATTTTCTGTCTATCCAATATGCAATATTAGACCGTACAGGACTTACATGTTAATGAGGAAGAGATTGTTAGGTTTATATGGGAAATACAAATCTTTGAAGACTACAATATATATTATTCTTAAATGCGGTCATTTCAGGGGCAAAAACAAACAAAAAACTTCAATCTGATCTTGCAAATTCCTCACCTCAACTTAAATGCTTAAAATAAGAAGCCTTTAAGTAATAATCTGTTAAAGAGAAACCACCAGGTGGAGAAATATTTGGAAAGTTGGCACGGTAATCCGTTTGTGGAAGCAACTTACCCCTAGACATAAAGAGTTTCAATTACCAAACCATTGAGAGACTCCTCGGGTGTCAGGGAGAGGGAGCATGACACGGAACACTTGAAATTCAAGAGAATTGGAAAATCTCAAAAGAAGACTTAAATCTGGATCAACGTGATATCCGGAGGCGCTGGCAGTGCGGCAGGTGGGGGGTGTAAGTGCTTCATTCCTCATATAGCTAATAGACAGAAAAATGGGAGCAAAAGTGCTTCTCAGGAGCCATGAGGAAAGGATAAAGATGCAGAAAGTGTTGTAAAGAAGCATTTTACGAAAAAAAAAAGAGATACAATCTTGTTTTAAGAGTTTATTTTTTCTCCTGCGGAATTATAATCTCTCTATTGGGATGTTCCATAAGGATAACGCCATGAGAACGGGGCAGAAAACGAAGCACAGATCTATAGGTGCGAAGGCAAAGAACTATACCTTTGTGAACGAGCCAAGGCAAAGAAATTTTAAAGGAAATCTGTCACCCTTTTTTCGAATATGAGCTGCTGGCATGGACATCAGGGGTTTATCTACAGCATTCTGTAATGCATTCTGTAATGCTGTAGATAAGCCCCCGATGTAACCTGAAACATAAGAAAAAAAAAGTTAGATTATAGTCACCCTGGCGTCTGGTCCGATGGGTGACGCGGTCCGGCGCCTCCCATCTTCATACGATGCCGTCCTCTTTCCTTCCCGTCACAGCTCCGGTGCAGGCGCACTGCTCTGCCTTATTGAGAGCAGAGTCCTGCAGTGTGCAGGCGCCAGGAGAGGCCCGGTGCCTGCGCACTGCAGTACTCTGCTTTGCCCTCAACAGGGCAGAGCAGTGCACCTGCACCGGAGCCACGACAGGAAGGAAAGAAGAGGACGTCATCGCTAAAAGATGAGAGGCGCCGGACCACAACAACCATCGGACCAATACCGGACCACCCCCCCCGGTGAGTATAATATAACTCCTTTTTCTTCTCTTTCAGGTTACATCGGGGGCTTATCTACAGCATTACAGAATGCATTACAGAATGCTGTAGATAAGCCCCTGATGTCAGTGCTGGCAACTCATATTCAAAAAAGGAGGTGACAGATTCCCTTTAAAAAATAAATAAGTTGCAAGTAGAAAGGAAAACTAATAATCCAAACTAAGTTCTGTAAAACTGAATTGTCCATTCTTGTGTAAATTAAAGGGGTTCTCAAAATGAGGGACAAAAATCTGCGCTCTGATGGTGGGATTAGGAAGGTCTCAGCCAACAGACATCTTATCCTATTTTCAAGAATCTGGGATTCAGGACGAGTAATGACAAGTGTACTGCAAGAGTAGACAACCTCTTTAAATATATATATCTTACAACCAGGGCTGCGGAGTCGGTAAGCCAAACCTGCGACTCAGACTCCTCAATTTCCCTTACTCCGACTCCCACATATATTGCTTATATTTAAGTGAAAAATGTATTGTAGTACAATGTGAACATCAGACATTTAATCATTTTTATGATATAATAATCAAGATATTGAGATGGAACATAATATCTATTTATTGGAATACAACTTTAGAACACAAAACTATTAAATTGTAAATATGTAACACACTATGTAATACACTGTATACATGTATACAGTACAGAGCAAAAGTTTGGACACACCTCATTCAAAGCGTTTTCTTTATTTTCACGACTATGAAAATTGTAGATTCACTCTGAAGGCATCAAAACTATGAATTAACACATGTGGAATTATATAATTAACAAAAAAGTGTGAAACAGCTGAAAATATGTCTTATATTCTAGGTTCTTCAAAGTAGCCAACTTTTGCTTTGATTACTGCTTTGCACACTCTTGGCATTCTCTTGATGAGCTTCAAGAGGTAGTCACCGGAAATGGTCTTCCAACAGTCTTGAAGGAGTTCCCAGAGATGCTAAGCACTTGTTGGCCCTTTTGCCTTCACTCTGCGGTCCAGCTCACCCCAAACCATCTCGATTGGGTTCAGGTCTGGTGACTGTGGAGGCCAGGTCATCTGGCGTAGCACCCCATCACTCTCCTTCTTGGTCACATAGCCCTTACACAGTTTGGAGGTGTGTTTGAGATCATTGTCCTGTTGAAAAATAAATGATGGTCCAACTAAACGCAAATCGGATGGAATAGCATGCCGCTGCAAGATGCTGTGGTAGCCATGCTGGTTCAGTATGCCTTCAATTTTGAATAAATCTCCAACAGTGTCACCAGCAAAGCCCCCCCACACCATCACACCTCCTCCTCCATGCTTCACGGTGGGAGCCAGGCATGTAGAGTCCATCGGTTCACCTTTTCTGCGTCGCACAAAGACACGGTGGTTGGAACCAAAGATGTCAAATTTGGACTCATCAGACCAAAGCACAGATTTCCACTGGTCTAATGTCCATTCCTTGTGTTCTTTAGCCCAAACAAGTCTCTTCTGCTTGTTGCCTGTCCTTAGCAGTGGTTTCCTAGCAGCTATTTTACCATGAAGGCCTGCTGCACAAAGTCTCCTCTTAACAGTTGTTGTAGAGATGTGTCTGCTGCTACAACTCTGTGTTGCATTGACCTGGTCTCTAATCTGAGCTTCTGGTAACCTGCGATTTCTGAGGCTGGTGACTCGGATGAACTTATCCTCCGCAGCAGAGGTGACTCTTGCTCTTCCTTTCCTGGGGCGGTCCTCATGTGAGCCAGTTTCTGTGTAGTGATTGATGGTTTTCGCCACTGAATTTGGGGACACTGCAGTTTTCCCAATTTTTCGGACTGAATGACCTTAATTTCTTAAAGTAATGATGGCCACTCGTTTTTCTTTACTTAGAATTTGTATTATGGCAAGAAAAAAGCAGCTAACAGTCTATTCAGTAGGACTATCAGCTGTGTATCCACCAGACTTCTGCACAACACAACTGATGGTCCCAACCCCATTTATAAGGCAAGAAATCCCACTTATTAAACCTGACAGGGCACACCTGTGAAGTGAAAGCCATTTCCGGTGACTACCTCTTGAAGCTCATCAAGAGAATGCCAAGAGTGTGCAAAGCAGAAATCAAAGCAAAAGGTGGCTACTTCGAAGAACCTAGAATATAAGACATACAGTATTTTCAGTTGTTTCACACTTTTTTGTTAATTATATAATTCCACATGGGTTAATTCATAGTTTTGATGCCTTCAGAGTGAATCTACAATTTTCATAGTCATGAAAATAAAGGAAACGCTTTGATTGAGAAGGTGTGTCTAAACTTTTGGTCTGTACTATATATATATATATATATATATATATATATATATATATATATATATATATATATATATACATATACACACACACACATACATACTATGACTTATCTCGGCTAAGATAAAGCCTAGATCCTCAGGCTACATTCACACTATGGGCGTAGCCAGGATCAAACCTAGGAAGGGGGGGGCAGAACCTCATACTGCACACCTCAGCTGCTGCAGAACCTTATACTGCACACCATTACACTTGAAAATAAAGCCTGCACCTTAAGATGTGGTGAATGCAGTCTATTTATTCCAACTATCAATTGATGTTGATGTGTTACTGAAGACGAGCAGTGCCTGTCCTGGGCGTCCTTTTGGGCAGCTATGAGTTGTACCTGACTGGTGCAAAAAAAAAAAAAAAAAAAAAAGGAGTGTTAGTCTGTGTGCTACCCGGCTTTCATTCTTTTTGGTACAGATAAAATATGGCTAGACGGACATGGATATATAGATAGCAAAAGCAGATTAGAAATCTGCTCCATTAAAAACATTATCTATGAGCTCAAAAACCTTTCAGGTGATGCGGTTTTTTAAAAAGCTGATCGGCTTTTGCAACTTAAAAACATATCCTCAAAAAACGCAGGAAAAACGCTGTGTGTGAATGTAGCCTTAGATCAGGAATAGAACAGTCATTTATAGGACATTTCATAACTTTCCCAAATTCCTATGAAAAAATATTCAGCACATTCTGCATTGAACTACTGTACCCAATTTATTATATATTTAAGGAGTCGGTCCATTTTATACAGACTCCAACTCCACAAAAATGAGCACCGACTCCACAGTCCTGCTTACAACACTAATTCCTCGTCAGTTTTGCTTTATGTGTTCTGTATTTACTTAAAGAAAAAAAGAAAATGTAATATATATACATATATATATATATATATATACACATAAAAAAAAATTTTCAGCCATTCCAGTGTCAGTTGAATTCCAACCAGAGTACACCTCATTCTACTTAATGTGCTTCTGATTAGATGATCACCTGCACCAAATCTTATTTAGTGAAGGAAAGTATACAATAACCCTGCTGTGGTGTTCACAATCCTCTTGCAATAGGACAAGATGGATGGCAAAACAAGGGCTAGTAATATCCCAAAAGTAATAGGAATGAAAAAAAAAAATAACCAGGAGTTGAAAAAGAAACGTCTTAAGTGAGAAAAAGAAGGGCTCAATTCTGGCTTTACTAGCAGAGGGATACAGTGAGCGTCATGATGCCTCCATCCTTAAAATTTCTAAAACAGCAGTCCACTGCAACAAGGTCAAGCAGCAGACATTGGGGACAACAAAGCTACAGACCGGCAGATGGCGAAAACGACTCTCAACTGACCGGGATGACCGTCATCTTATTCGAATGTCACTCAGCAACCGCAGGATGACATCAAGTGACCTACAAAAGGAATGGCAAATGGCAGCTGGGGTGAAGTGCACGGCAAGAACAGTTCGTAACAGGCTCCTAGAGGCAGGGCTCAAGTCATGTAAAGCTAGAAAAAAGCCTTTCATCAATGAGAAGCAAAGGAGAGCCAGGCTGAAGTTTACCAAAGACCATAAGGATTGGACCATAGAGGACTGGAGTAAGGTGATCTTCTCTGATGAGTCTAATTTTCAGCTTTGCCCCTCTGGGAAATTTGGTGGCGGATCGGTGATGATCTGCGGATGCTTCAGAAAGGCTGGAATTGCGCAGGATAATCTGTTATGAATCAGTCACCGTAGGAGGCAAAAACAGAAATACTAGCTAAGTCCAGAAAACCAGAGAAGTTGGCAGCTATCGGATTGCAGACCCCTGAACCTATCAACAACAACTAGCAGTAGCCGTGGGGGGTTCCTACGGTGCCCTAGACCCCTCGATCACAGCCGGAGAACTAAATAGCCTAAAGACAGAAAGGGAAATCTAAACTGCCCCAGAGCAGACCCCAAAGCAATAGGCAGCCCCCAACATATAATGACGGTGAAGCAAGATGAAAAAACACTCACACAGATAGAAAGATAGGCTGAGCAAATGATGGGGCCCAAGTTAACTAAATAGGACAGGATAGAAAAGCTGCTCTCTGCAATCCGCCAAAAACCCTATCAAAACAAGAGCCAACAGACTGTTAGGGAAAAAAGCCCTGAAGACGCTAGGCTTCAAAAAGACTATATCAGTACTCAGGTATTTTCTGAAGACAGAGCAAAAAAGGAATTCAGCTCACCCCAGCAGGGAATGGCAGAAATCCAGAAAAACAAAGCAAAACAAAACCAAAACACAAATGCAAAAAGCAGAGCAGAAAACTTAGCTTTTGAGGAGCAGGAATCAGACTGGTCTCCTAGATTCCCTCAGAGAAATCACCCGCAAGGCAGAAGGGCGTCGGCTGCCTTATATCCAGTCAGCAATTCCAGTCACCCAGTCATCATCAATCTGCTCAGGTGCTTGGTAATCAGCCTCACTACCTTCCTTCACCAGAAGAGGGAGTTCATCAGACCTCAATGGTGAAGGGGAAAATGAACTCACAACAATAATCTTTGCGAAGGACGTATGAATCAAGCCGCATACAAGGTTATCCTGGAAAAACAGTTGATTCCTTCTGCTCAGGCAATGTTCCCCAACTCTGAGGACTGGTATTTCCAGCAGGACAATGCGCCATGCCACACAGCTAGGTCAATCAATGGGTGGATGAAGGACCACCACATCAAATCCCTGTCATGGCCAGATCAATCTCCAGACCTAAACCCCATTGAAAACCTCTGGAATGTAATCAAGAGGAAGATGGATAGTCACAAGCCACCAAACAAAGAACTGCTTACATTATTGTACCAGGAGTGGCATAAGGTCACCCGAAAGCAATGTGAGACTCTAGGAAAGCAGCCAAGACGCATGAAAGCTGGGATTAACAATCATGGTTATTCCACAAAATATTGATTTCTGAACTCTTCCCGAGTTAAAATATTAGTATTGTTGTTTCTAAATGATTATAAACTTGTTTTCTTAGCATTATTTGAGGTCTGCAAGCACTGCATTTTTTGTTATTTAGCCATTTCTCATTTTCTGAAAATAAATTCAAAATTTAGTGCTTGGAAATTAGGAGACATGTTGTAAATTGCTCTTTTATTCTATAAACTACTGACATTTTACTCAAAAATATACCTATAAAGAGAAAAATCAGACAAAATGAAAATTTTGCAGTGGTCTCTTCGTTTTTGCCAAAGCTATATCTATATATATAGCAATGAGAGTGCTTGTTAGACCCGGAATAACCTCACTGTTCCTGCTCTCTGCACCTTGAAATCATTTACTAATCTCGGCCACGTGCCTGCGATCCTAAACAAACACGACGCGGAACAGGTAACAAAGTAAAGCCTAGCATGCACACGGCATGTGATTTTTATACACGGCAGGTCAGGGACCGCGTGCAACATTGCACAATGAAACATGACTGCAGATAACAGGGACTTATGGACAGACCATCAGCCGGCAGAAGCCTCAGCTATGGAGTAACACGGCAAGTGACCCAGCTTTGGGAATGGCGTCCATCATCAGTAAAGCCAGTTGAGGTGCAGGTCCCCCATTTAGGGCTTTGGAACTATAAGCCAGAGAAAAGATGGTCTCTGGAGAGAGTCGCCTGCTCTGGATAACAAAGACCGGTCCATGTATTATATGAACAATCTTATTGCTTTATTAACACCTTTATTAACCCTTCCCGGACGGGGAGACTAATTTTCATTTTTGCCCTTTCACTCCCCCCCCCCTTCCTCCATGGGCAACATTTTTTTTGGGGGGGGGGGGGGGGGGGGGATAGACAAGTTTTAGGAGAAGAAAAAAAACAAAAACAAAAAAAAAAAAAAAAAAACAGGGGTCATTGTTTTATTCATTCTTCGCCATGGTAACAGACTGAAAAACTATGTAGTGTGATCCTGCAGTCTCATGCTTTCTTCCATTTGTCCTCCACTTTTAGCCAACCTGCCACATGGTAGACGACAGGTGGAAAGGTATATAACTTAAAAGATCAAAGTTTGCTTGTTTTTTGTCTGTTGCCATGGAGACAGTCTGCATAGGAGCTGTAAACAAAATAGTTTGGAAAACTTTAAGGCTATGTAGCCACGTTGCTTTTTTTTTTTTTTTTTTTTAAGCTTTTTTATCCTATGGGATTCCGCAGTTGCTGTGTCAATGCTGCGGATTTTACCGCTGCAGAATCGCATTGCGGTAAAATCCGCAAGCATGTCCATTATTTCTGTGGAATCGCGGCAATTCCGCCGCCATAGGATGGCATTGAAACGCTCACTTTATGCATGTGGCTATGCCCACCATGCGTAAAGTGAGCGCTTCATGTGCGGATGGTACCCAGGGTCTGGAGGAGAGGAGACTCTCCTCCATGCCCTGGGTACCATATTCCTGTAAATAGAAAAAGAATAAATAGGAATATACTCACCCTCTGTCGGAGTCCTTCCGCCTCTCAGCCACGCTGCCGGCAAGTTCCATTCCCAGGGATGCATTGCGCGAATAACCTCTGATGACGTAGCCGTCTCGCAAGACCGCTACGTCATCAGAGGTCATTGTCGTAAGGCATCCCTGGGAATGGAACTTGCCGCCAGCGACAATGACGACCGGGAGGGCTCCAGGGGACCAACAGAAAGTGAGTACATCCCTATTTTTTTTTTTTTTTAATTATTTTTAACATAAAAAGTTGGTCACGCTTCTCAAGCACTATGTTTGACGAGTGTGACCAACCTGTCAATCGCTTTTCTAAGTGATGCTTCAAATCGCTTGGAAAAACGCTAGCATTCTGCAAGCTAAAAAACGCATGCGAATACCAGATGCGTTTTACCCACGGTGGGGAGTTCCGGAAATGCTGCGGCCAACTCCGCAGTATTTCTGCAACGTGGGCACATAGCCTAAATATGAAAAGAAATAACTTTACTCCATATGCAATGAGTATACAAAGCTACACACACAAAAAAAAAAAAACAATTGGCTTCGTTCACACAATTTTTATTTTATTTCACATGGTTTGAGATCAGATTCTGTGCCAAAAACCACTTCAAAACTTGCTCACAACACTCAGCTTCCCACTCATTTGAATAAGAGAAAGTGCAACTAAGGTGATCAAGTCACATTTAGGCTAAGCTCACACTAGGCGTTTTTGCAGTTTATTTAATGCAAATTGTCAGCTTCGTTTTATAGTACCAGGAAAGTCTATGAGTTTGCAGAAATCTCATGCGCACACACATTGGTTTTTTTTATCAGGATTGTGATTTCCATTTTTTTTGCACAATAGAGCGTGTCACTTGCAGCGTTTTTCACCCATTAAAATGAATCTCAGACACAGATTAGATATTAGAAAAAACTTTTTGACAGTTAGAGTGATCAATGAGTGGAACAAGCTGCCACGAGAAGTGGTGAGTTCTCCTTCAATGGAAGTCTTCAAACAGAGGCTGGACAGACATCTGACTGGGATGATTTAGCGAATCCTGCTTTGAGCAGGGGGTTGGACCAGATGGCCCAGGAGGTCCCTTCCAACTCTACGATTCTATGAATCGGTAACAAAAAAATGCAGGTATCAGGTTTTGCTGCGATTTTTGTGCCAAAACCTGATTCTATAAAATAGGACTTTTTTTTTCCCCCAACACTAAACTTTATCAGCATGCACAAGAGACAGATCCATCATGCCAAAACCGCAGCATAAGGGTATGTGCACATGTTGCGGATGGCTGTGCGGATTTTTCCGCGCAGAATACGCAGGTAAAAAGATCTGCGTTTTTACTGCGGATTACCTGTGGATTTACTGCTGATTTTTAGCATTTTTTGCCTGCATTTTTATACCTACGGATTCCTATAATGGAATAGGTCTAAAAACGCTGCAGAATCCACACAAAGAATTGGCATGCTGCGGAAAATAAACTTCAGCGTTTCCGCGCGGATTTTTCCGCAGCGTGTGCACAGTGGTTTTTGTTTTCAATAGGATAACATGGTACTGTACATCCTATGGAAAACTGCTGCGGATCCACAGGGCCAAATCCACTGCGGATCTGTAGGCAAATCCACAACGTGTGCACATACCCTAAGACGCAAGAAAAAATATGTTTTGTTCTTCGGCTTGTTTCCTGCCAAGAGATCAGGTTTTGCTGCGGGAAAAAAAAAAAACCGCTTAGTGTGAACTTACCCTTCAGATCAGAGAGTGTTAAAAAAGCGTCATCTGACTTTATTTGGTGCCTTTTCCAAGATAAATCGTTGCTAAACGTGCATTTTTGTGCGAGATTTTTGCAGCAGAAAAGCACCAAACACAACTTAGATATTGATACATCCTCTATTAGAATTAGAAATTAATCAAAAACCACACACAAGAAAAAACATCAAAAACAGCATTTTTTTTTTTTGAGGCAGCTTTTTCCGATGTGGAATTTTCAGCTCAAAAATTCCATGTTGAAAATTTCCATGTGAGCATACCCTTATTACCAGGGGGATATGAATACAAGATTGGAGGGGGAAGAGGGAGATGGGACCCTCAAGATCAAAGAGTGGACTCAGGCGGGACGGGGACCCCCGCGCGAAGGGACGGGGACCCCCGCATGAGTAATATGGCAGTCTAACTATATTTAAATTGGCATTTGGCTTAAAAGACAAAACAAAAATCCAAGCATCTAACAGAAGAATCACAGCAACGGTATAAACATAAAATCACAGCAAGAATCCGCATCTAACACAGATTTCATTCCTGGCACAGAAACCGTGCAACCCACAATCAATTCCGCACAAAGGATTGACTTGCTGCAAGATTAAATCTTACTATATATTCTGCTTCGGTGGAGTGAATTAACAGTAATGTGACACGCATTAGCTCCAGAATGGGTTTAATAACATGCGGACAGGTTACGCACTGTGGTTCTGTGGTTTTCGGGCGGAAAAGTGACATGTCGCAATTGAAATTTTAATCCGAGAAAAACCATGGGAATATGAACGAAAAAAAAAGGGGGCACGTTTGGTGAGGATTTGTCACTGGGATGTTGACATTGTAGTCAACTGTGCTTATGGTTTTACCCCTTAGATGCCTCGGTCACCGTTCATGACAGCGTCTAAGTAGTTACCCCACTTTGGGCACGGGACGTGACTGTGGGAACCCCAAGAGACTAATTCAGAGCTTTGCTGACAACAGCCATAACGTGGTGCAACAGGAGAACGATTCATGGTGTACAAAGGGCAAATAGGCAGCTGGCTAAAAGTGGCAGAAAATCCACGGCACGTTGCAAAACGACGAGCGCAACGCAAAACGTAAAATTCACAGTGCAGCCGCCATGAATTCCACAACTAGATGCATACATAGAATCATAGAATGTTAGAGTTGGAGGGGACGTCCTGGGCCATCTGGTCCAACCCCCTGCTCAAAGCAGGATTCACTAAATCATCCCAGACAGATGTCTGTCCATCCTCTGTTTGAAGACTTCTATTGAAGGAGAACTCACCTCCTACACAAATCAGAGGGGGGGGGGGGGGGGGGGGAGAAAAAAAAAAAAAAAAAAAAATCAGAGAAAAAAAAAAAAATCCGCTATGAATCTGTCCTGAGTGGACGTAAGAGCATCTACTCTGCCCGGAGCTGACTCTAGTGCGCAGTGTAGTAAAACTTGGAGCCAAAGATTTGTTTTTATGACTCCATTGATAAAGTAGTAACTCTCCAGGTGAAACCCAAATAAACAGATGAGACAGCGTCTTCTTATTTTCCATGCCCGTCTCCCTATGGTGCTGACATAACTACAGCTCTCACTTTCCCAGAATTAGTAACTTGATTTCCACTTGTTACAATGTTGCATATAATTAAAAACAATTTAGCAGTTTTCCCCCCACATTGTATCTGTCCAGGTCCTACAGGAAATACACGCGACCGCTCCTTCTAGGAGACCTCATCCGATTACCCCGTCTGCTGTCACATCGGATCAGTGTCCGGGACTGAACGCTCATGTAACCTGCTAGGAATAACAAACGCAAAGTAAAGGGGAGAATAAAAAAAAAAAAAAAAAAAAAAAAAAAAACACAGACGGCCAAATGACATTAACCTTCAGTGGACGCAGAGCAGAGCCGGGATCTTGCTGCAATCACTGCAGACGTTGTGATGTAATCGGCCCATAGACCCAGGGATGCAGCTCATCTGGTCAGCATCAGAAGCCACACACCAACCCCGGGGGGGGGGGCAAGAGACCCCTGACCTCCTGAGGACTATATACGAGCGACACCTGACATCGGATCTACATCTATACTCCCATTCATAGTATGGTGCACAGACCCCAGCCGTATGACATCTCTGCGAGACCTTCACAGGAAGCAACGCCGCCATAATATGGAAACAGAACAGCATTTTACTTATTAAAGGGGGGTTATACGGCCCCTCTTGTATCAGATACTGCAAATGCATCCTATCCCAATAAGACTTGCATGATACCCACGAGGTAAGCGCCACATCGGCAGCACTTCAGCTCCCGGTGCAGAGTTACTCCATATCACCTTTAAAAAGGACTAGTCCCCCTTTGGGAATTTTTTTAATTTTTTTTTTTTTTTTTTATTAAATTTGGAGCGAAAAAAACATTTTTGAATTTGGTTTCAATACACTCTGCGCTGCAGAATGAGTTGTGTGAGAACCCATCAGTGAGTTCAGATTGGTGAACTTGTAACTCCTTTTTATCTGTCTTTTTCTGAGCTTCTCTTAGGTGATTTATAGCCACATCAAAGTTGAATGTGCACAAAGAAAAAGTCTGGAAGGGTTCATTCAGACATCAGTATTCTCCATGTACGCAGAAAACTGAGAGCAGACTTTTTTACGTGTACTTGGAGGAGAAAAAAAAAAAACGTTCTCTGCCTTCTCCTTTCAAAGAATCCGTGAAAATTGGACTGTACTTGGATGTCATCCGAGTGTGGTACGAAGCTTTCACGGACCCATAGACTTGTATAAAATTGGACATGTCTGACATTTTCTGTGCACCTCTCGATGAAAGGAAAAAAAAAAAAAAAATTCAGTCGTGCAAAGCCCCGCAGACTATCAGAGGTATGAGTGATATCTGTGGAAACCATTAACAGCACTCGAAAAATCGGACGTGTGAACGAGCCCTAAATGTCAAAATGTTTAACATTTTTAATGGAACCCAAAAAATGATTTAGCGACTTCTGCATTGAGCAGGGGGTTGGATACAAGGACCCTGGGGGTCCCTTACAACTATAACATTCTATGAAATAGAACTTTGGGGTTACAATATGGGCTCCCTGTTGTAAATAATCTAATATATAAAGCTCAAAGTGTGTGTGTGTGTGTGCACCGTCGCAGCTACAGCCACAAAATTTGGCACAGTCACACGTCTGGACCCCGAGAGCGTCCTAAGCTATGTTGTGAGGTGAAATTTTAACCCCACGCGTTCCAACAATTCACCAAACAATTTTGCCCCTATCTACATACTGGGGGAAAAAGTGTGTGCGTATCAAGCCCCGCCCCTCATTATGATGTCATAATGGTTGCCATGGCGACGCTGATGTCATCATGGCTTGCAAGCCCTGCCGCCGCTCATTATGATGTCATAATGGTTGACTATGGGATGGAGGATGTGTATGATAGGTATATGGGCATGGGACTATGGGATGGAGAATATGTATGATGGGTATATGGGCACGGGACTATGGGATGGAGGATGTGTGATGGGTATATGGGCATTCGACTATGGGATGAAGGATATGTATGATGGGAATATGGGCACGGGACTATGGGATGGAGGATGTGTATGATGGGTATATGGGCATTCGACTATGGGATGGAGGATATGTATGATGGGTATATGGGCACGGGACTATGGGATGGAGGATATGTATGATGGGTATATGGGCACGGGACTATGGGATGGAGAATATGTATGATGGGTATATGGGCACGGGACTATGGGATGGAGGATATGTATGATGGGTATATGGGCACGGGACTATGGGATGGAGGATAATTATAATTTGCTATAACTAACCACATTTAGTTACTATGCCCGGACAGCGCCGGGCTCTTCAGCTAGTCTATTTATATAGTGCCAACATATTCCGCTGCACTTTATAATTCATCAGTTCATATACAACAGTCGTAAGTAAAGTTAAAGTGTGGATGGAATTTGTAGGTTTAGTGGACAGGTTATTAGTGAACAGCCCCTGGGGAAGACAACCTCTGGGCAAGGTGCTAGTGAACAGCCCCTGGGGAGGACCACCTCTGGGCAAGGTGCTAGTGAACAGCCCCTGAGGAGGACCACCTCTGGGCAAGGTGCTAGTGAACAGCCCCTGGGGAGGACCACCTCTGGGCAAGGTGCTAGTGAACAGCCCCTGGGGAGGACCACCTCTGGGCAAGGTGCTAGTGAACAGCCCCTGGGGAGGACCACCTCTGGGCAAGGTGCTAGTGAACAGCCCCTGGGGAGGACCACCTCTGGGCAAGGTGCTAGTGAACAGCCCCTGGGGAGGACCACCTCTGGGCAAGGTGCTAGTGAACAGCCCCTGGGGAGGACCACCTCTGGGCAAGGTGCTAGTGAACAGCCCCTGGGGAGGACCACCTCTGGGCAAGGTGCTAGTGAACAGCCCCTGGGGAGGACCACCTCTGGGCAAGGTGCTAGTGAACAGCCCCTGGGGAGGACCACCTCTGGGCAAGGTGCTAGTGAACAGCCCCTGGGGAGGACCACCTCTGGGCAAGGTGCTAGTGATCAGCCCCTGGGGAGGACCACCTCTGGGCAAGGTGCTAGTGATCAGCCCCTGGGGAGGACCACCTCTGGGCAAGGTGCTAGTGATCAGCCCCTGGGGAGGACCACCTCTGGGCAAGGTGCTAGTGATCAGCCCCTGGGGAGGACCACCTCTGGGCAAGGTGCTAGTGAACAGCCCCTGGGGAGGACCACCTCTGGGCAAGGTGCTAGTGATCAGCCCCTGGGGAGGACCACCTCTGGGCAAGGTGCTAGTGAACAGCCCCTGGGGAGGACCACCTCTGGGCAAGGTGCTAGTGAACAGCCCCTGGGGACGACCGCCTCTGGGCAAGGTGCTAGTGAACAGCCCCTGGGGACGACCGCCACGGGACAAGGTGTTAGTGAACAGCCCCTGGGGACGACCGCCACGGGACAAGGTGTTAGTGAACAGCCCCTGGGGACGACCGCCACGGGACAAGGTGTTAGTGAACAGCCCCTGGGAGGACCGCCTCTGGACAAGGTGTCAGTGAACAGCAACACTAGTCTTTTTGGGGGGGTTCTATATAATATATATGCATTATAGAAGAATTAACTGGAATCAGCTGTGTGTTACAGGAATACCAGCCCTATCCAGAGTTGAAGAACAACTTTTAACTACCTACAATGGGATTACCTCATATGGACAAAGATTTTAGAATAGGAGCAGAGTGTACCACCCTTTCTTGGAGGGCTATAATGTAGATCTGATACTTGATTGCATTCACCTACAACAGAAACTACTACCCCCATCTGTCTATAATGGGAATAAAGCCAGTCCCTGGAGGACACCACTCAGCTGTATATAATGGGAGTACCTCCGGTCCCTGGAGGACACCACGCAGCTGTATATAATGGGAGTACAGTCAGTCCCTGGAGGACACCACTCAGCTGTATATAATGGGAGTACAGTCAGTCCCTGGAGGACACCACTCAGCTGTATATAATGGGAGTACCTCCGGTCCCTGGAGGACACCACGCAGCTGTATATAATGGGAGTACCTCCGGTCCCTGGAGGACACCACGCAGCTGTATATAATGGGAGTACAGTCAGTCCCTGGAGGACACCACTCAGCTGTATATAATGGGAGTACCGCCGGTCACTGGAGGACATCACTCAGCTGTGTATAACGAAAGTACCGCCGGTCCCTGGAGGACACCACTCAGCAGTATATAATGGGAGTACAGTCAGTCCATGGAGGACACCACTCAGCAGTATATAATGGGAGTACCACCGGTCCCCGGAGGACATCACTCAGCTGTGTATAATGAAAGTACCGCCGATCCCTGGAGGACACCACTCAGCTGTATATAATGGGAGTACCGCCGATCCCTGGAGGACACCACTCAGCTGTATATAATGGGAGTACAGTCAGTCCCTGGAGGACACCACTCAGCTGTATATAATGGGAGTACAGCCAGTCCCTGGAGGACACCACTCAGCTGTATATAATGGGAGTACAGCCAGTCCCTGGAGGACACCACAGCTGTATCTGATGGGAGTACCGCCGGTCCCTGGAGGACACCACAGCTGTATATAATGGGAGTACCGCCGGTCCCTGGAGGACACCACAGCTGTATATAATGGGAGTACCACCGGTCCCTGGAGGACACCACGCAGCTGTATATAATGGGAGTACAGTCAGTCCCTGGAGGACACCACGCAGCTGTATATAATGGGAGTACCGCCGGTCCCTGGAGGACACCACAGCTGTATATAGTGGGAGTACCGCCGGTCCCTGGAGGACACCACAGCTGTATATAATGGGAGTACCACCGGTCCCTGGAGGACACCACGCAGCTGTATATAATGGGAGTACAGTCAGTCCCTGGAGGACACCACGCAGCTGTATATAATGGGAGTACCGCCGGTCCCTGGAGGACACCACAGCTGTATATAGTGGGAGTACCGCCGGTCCCTGGAGGACACCACAGCTGTATATAATGGGAGTACCACCGGTCCCTGGAGGACACCACGCAGCTGTATATAATGGGAGTACAGTCAGTCCCTGGAGGACACCACGCAGCTGTATATAATGGGAGTACCGCCGGTCCCTGGAGGACACCACAGCTGTATATAGTGGGAGTACCGCCGGTCCCTGGAGGACACCACAGCTGTATATAATGGGAGTACCGCCGGTCCCTGGAGGACACCACAGCTGTATATAATGGGAGTACCGCCGGTCCCTGGAGGACACCACAGCTGTATATAGTGGGAGTACCGCCGGTCCCTGGAGGACTCGCCCTCCAGCATCAGATATCACCTGTCAAGTACATCCTGACCCCTCACACAAGGACAGGCCCTAGGTCACCGGCTTTCCCGCGGCCACCCGGGGCTGACAGGTCACACAGTGCGTCCTCCTCCCTCCGGCGGCCGCTGCCAACCTCCTGCGCTCTCGCGTCCCCCGGCTTCTGCTGTCCCCGGCTCCGGGCACCTACCTTGGCGGCCATGCTGTACACAACTCACACACTTCCCATCTGACGCTTCCCCGACACGTCACAGCGGCTCCGCCCACACTGGCCGAAGCGTGCAAGCTGATTGGCCCGCATCGCTTCCCGCCCTCTGTGCTGTCACGTGGTCAGACGTCCTTCGTCGGTGAACAGACTCCGCAGAGGTGACAAGTGAGGCTGGTTTCACATTTGCGTTTTTTTGCGCTGGAAAAAAACGCATACGTGCGCATGCGTTTTTTCCCCTATATTTAACATGGGTGCGCATACCTGCGCGCTGGTAAGCGCACGTATGCGATTTTCATGCGCTGCGTTTTTTTGGGGTGTGCGTTTGTATTTTCCAGACGCAGCATGTTGCATTTTTTGGCCCTGCAAAAAAGCGCATGCGCACGTATGCGCACGTTTTGCGCTAAAATTGGCCATTATAGCCTATGGATGCGCATACGTGCGCACTGGCATGCTCATGTATGCGTTTTTTTGCACATGCGTTTTTTTGTTTTACCATTAGTTTAGACAATGGAATTTAGGGGTTTGGGTAAAGTTAGGGTTAGTTAAGGGGGTTTAGGGTTATGGTCAGGGTTAGGGTCAGGGTTAGGGTTAAGTATGGTTTGGTTAAGGGTTAGGGTCAGGGTTAGGGTCAGGGTTAGGGTTAAGTATGGTTTGGTTAAGGGTTAGGGTTAGGGTCAGGGTTAGGGTTAAGTATGGTTTGGTTAAGGGTTAGGGTCAGGGTTAGGGTTAAGTATGGTTTGGTTAGGGTCAGGGTTAGGGTTAAGTATGGTTTGGTTAAGGGTTAGGGTTAGGGTTAAGTATGGTTTGGTTAAGGGTTAGGGTCAGGGTTAGAGTCAGGGTTAGGGTTAAGTATGGTTTGGTTAAGGGTTAGGGTCAGGGTTAGGGTTATGGTCAGGGTTAGGGTTAAGTATGGTTTGGTTAAGGGTTAGGGTCAGGGTCAGGGTTAGGGTCAGGGTTAGGGTTAAGTATGGTTTGGTTAAGGGTTAGGGTCAGGGTTAGGGTTAAGTATGGTTTGGTTAAGGGTTAGGGTCAGGGTTAGGGTCAGGGTTAGGGTCAGGGTTAGGGTTAAGTATGGTTTGGTTAAGGGTTAGGGTCAGGGTTAGGGTTAAGTATGGTTTGGTTAAGGTTTAGGGTCAGGGTTAGGGTCAGGGTTAGGGTTAAGGTTAGTTAGGGTTTGGGTTAGGGTTAAGTATGGTTTGATTAAGGGTTAGGGTCAGGGTTAGGGTTAAGTATGGTTTGGTTAAGGGTTAGGGTCAGGGTTAGGTTAGGGTCAGGGTTAGGGTTAAGGGTTAGGGTCAGGGTTAGGGTTAGTAAAGTCATGGTTTGGGTTAGTGTGAGGGGCCACCTAATGTTGGAAAAAAACGCAAACGCGGTAAAAACGCACTAAAAACGCATACAAACGCATAAAAACGCTGCGTTTTTTTCATGCATGCTCATAAAAATGCTTGAAAAAAACGCAGCAGTTGTATGCTTTTGTATGCGTTTTTTCAATGCGTTTTTTTGCGGGAAAAACGCGCTGCAAAAAAAAGCAAGTGTGAAACTAGCCTGAGGAGAACCGTCCGCGGATCGGAGTGTGTGACCGTGCGTGGCGTGGTCACTGCTGACCGTCCACGCGTGACTGAGGCTGCAAGACAACACTCGTAATGTGACAAGGAAAGGGGGAAACTACTAGTAGCGCCTGCAGTGACCTCCCCACAGAGGTCAGACACCGCAACATCACTGCAACAACACCTCCAAAATACTGTCAGTGATTCCCCAGTGACCGACAGCTGTGACCCCAAAAGTGCAAAACTCCGGACCTCAGAATGAGCGCGTAATCTCTGCAAAAATTCCCACCACGATATCCCTGACACCCGTCACCCTCATCCCATCACCCTTGTATCATCCCTTGTCACCCTGGTGTCCCCCGTCATTACACTTTTCTGTTCCCGTGTAATTAGGCCAGCGGGGCACGTCATTTTTTGGTCGAAGTAACCAAAATGCCGTGTGACAGCAGGACCACTGTCTATATATGAATACAGCATGAGAACCATCATTAGTACATGAATGCATCACCAGAATCACTGACAGTACATAACTGCAACATCAGGACCACCCTCAGTACGTGAATACAGCACCAGAACCACTATCATTGCATAAATTTAGCATCACAACCAACGAACCCACACAACCCCTCTCCGTAATGTCCCCCACACTGCCCCTTTCCATAATATTCTCTCCGCACTGCCCCTTGTGAGGCAGTGACCGGTGTCATATGCGAGGGTTGCTATGTGTCCACCAGGATGTGTAAAGAAGCCTATGGGGCTGGTGGAGGGCATTGCTGTCACTGGCATTGCTGTGATTGCAAGGCAGAATAGAAATAAGTGTTGATCTTGGGTAAGCTAGTTGTCCAAGGCGGATTTAAGAAAACCTGCCATAGGCTTGTATTTTTAAATCGACTACAGGATGGTACTGGGGCTGTCCATTTCCCTCCCTGGCCCCAGGTTTTCCATGTAGCTTACAGCCACAGGTTCTGTTGTAAAAACCCAGCAATAAAGGGTTGGGGTGTGTCAGTTTTGGTCTTGCAAGCAGACAGAGCAGAAGGCTTTGCAGAGCTCAACCTGTATGAGGCAACACCGGGCCAAGCAGAGCCAAAAGGTCTGGCACCCTCAGCGTACACAGCGGTGCAGTCGCCCACAGTAACACCTCACGAACTGTCTTTGTTTTCCCGGCTGCGATCCCGAGGATACCATGTGATGTTGTTATGGAAATATATATGTATATGTATTTCATATAGCTCTCACTTGCCTGCTATAGGCTATATACTCCATATACTGCTATATACTTATGTACTCATATATTCTTATATGCACACAGATACATATTTACAGTTTGAACCTTATAACTAGTTGGTGGAAATAACTTTCTACCCAGTCATCTCATTGTCTTGTGAATTGAGAAATATCTAGCAGACATAGGGAATGAGGAACTTAGGCCAGGTGGTCCGGCCGATATTGGAGACTTGCTGACAAGTGCAAGACTCCGGACAGTAAATCACGTGGTGTCTAAATAACCCCAGGTCGGACACCCATATATGTTCATGCATTTAAACTGACCAATTAGCTAAGAAGTAAAGCCTTTATGTTAATGAGTAACCACTCCTTTATACGAACTGATGAAAGACCATGAATATGAATAAAGTTTCCAGAGTTCTGCTGGAAGGTATTGCTGCTAACAATGTGTGGCGTCTTTCCTTCTTTGAGCGCTCAATAAGACTCTGTCTAATCAGGACAGGTCACAGTATGCACAGGGGTAAAGTCACCCAACCAAAATTTCCACATCAATTGGCGCCCAACTCGAGGCCATGGACGAAAACGCACGGGGATCCTGCTGACCGGAGAGGACAGAGGTGCCGGCCAAGGTCTTGGCTCATGGGAACGGAGATTTGCGCAACTCCATAAGTAAGGTAAGAAAATCAAGTTATCTTACCTGAATGTTCCCTGTGCCCAGTCCGGGTCAGCAACTCTAGCCGGTCAGTGTGGTCACCAAACCCAGGTAGTGTAAAAAAAAGTCCACGCGCAAATCCAAACCCTGGGATAAGCTAAGTGTCTACTGTGGTCCTGTGTGTCTAAGATCCGGGTGGGAGAGTTGGTGGGAAATTATGACAGATTTGTGTTTCTGGGTGCTGGAACACCGATAACGGGGGAGTTTGACCCACTCAGATAGGTCCTCACAAATACACCTGGACACAGGGGGAGGACAGGAGAAGCCTTGCCCAGGGACAGGTGGTGGGGCCTTACGGAGATATCATGATGCAAATCTCACATCAAGCTATCACAACAAACACCCGTGCACAGGAAGGGACAACAGCGCCCACGCCAGGCCACGCGGTGGTGTTAGCTTAGGGGAGATATTGAGAGCCAAACCACTTGACAGGTTGCCACCAACACACCTGGTCACAGGGAAGGACAGGAGAAGCCGGCCCAGGCATCAGGTGGTGGCAACATAGTGGGAGTTATCACATTACTGATACTGACGAGCCAGCCAGGACGTCCGGTACAGCGTGTTAACATTCCCGGGTCACCAGCGCAGTGCACCCAGTGTGGTTGGCAGTTATCGGTTACCAGCAGCTGTTTCACATACGCGTCACAAGACAAGGGCTTTCGATCTCTCTCCCCGGACGTCTATATGTGAATTTATTGCAGGTTTCCGCAAAGATCTGAAGCAGAAAGAGTTTTGCCTTTTTTTATTGTAAACTTCCTCTTTTGCCTACAGGGTGTGCCCCTGATATATATTTTTTCATATTGTTATATTTTGTACTCTGCTTTTCCCTATTTTATGTTTTATTTTGCATTTTTGGTAGTGGTTTTTGTTACTGTAGTATGAGAATTTTCGGGAAAGCTGGGTCATTTTGAGTATACCACCATAGTCACAGTCTGTTTTTTTTTTGGTTTTCCATTGTTCTCAGATTTTACAGAGACGCAGGCATAAAAAGAGGAAGTTGGGTGCCTGCATTCTGCATTAACCCTTTTATTATTGGAAGTGTACTCGTATTTGTTTTTTTTTTATTTTTCTAAGTGGTTTTTTTAAAGTTTATATACTTTTTGATTTTATCAATTTTTGGGGTTTCATCCTTTAAAAATCTTTTTAAGGAAAAAAGGAAAGAAAAATCATTTTTCCCTTTTTATCTCTTTTTAGTTTTCTTCCACTTTTTGTGACATTTTATCAGTTTTTTAGGTTTAGTTTTCACTTCTTTCTTTCAGTTTTGTTAAAAAGAGAATTTTTACCTGCGTTGGGTTATTCACTAAATGTTCTTGTTTTGTTCCCTTTAAAGCAGGTTAAAAGGGGTTGGAAAGTGTTTAAAGTTTTAATCACCTTTTTCAGTTTTAAAACAGACATAGTACGTGTTTTTTTTTTTGCAAGAACAGTTTTTTTCTTTAAGCTGTAGCATGACATGATGTATTGAAAAGAAAAGGGAAGTAGCTAGTAATTGCCGTCTGCATTTCTTAAAGTGACAGAGGATTTTAACAGCGCAGAAGGTGATAGCAGATAGTGTGAACAAGAAAGGATTAGGGGTTTTTTTACATGTAGGAAAAGTGTTTTCAGCGGCATACTAATCTGTGCCGTTTGAGAAGGACCACAGGTCTAAGAATGCCTTCCGTGATGGCGGGGGGGGGAAGCAGTCCGCCTCCCCATCTCCTCTTTCCCCACTCTTCCCTCCTCCCATCTCTCTCACCTCTCTCCTCCCTCTATCTCCGCTATTCTCACTCCCACCTCCTATCTCTCATCTATTTCTCCTCCTATACCTCATTCTCCCTCGTCATCTCTCCCCTTCCTATCTTCTTCATCTCTGCCTATCTCTCCTTCTCTCCCTCTCTCTATCATCTCTCCTCCCTCTCCATCTTCATCACCAACGCCCACCTCTCATCCCTCTCCTCTTCCCTCCTCCTCGTCTTCCCCACTCTCCTCCACTATCTCTCACTTCTCCTCCTATTCCAAATCTTTCCTTACCCACCTCTCAGTTCATCGTCACCCGCTGGCCCAGTGCCAGATCCAGACAATGAGGTGTCCCTAGTTCCACAGGGCACTCTCTCTAAAGAGACAGTTATGACACCGGGAGAAGAAAGTGAATCACCCCCCCACACATGACAACACAGGTGCCCTCTCAATACAACAGATAGCAGAAGGGAGGTGTGGGCCATCAGACACTGCACTTGCTGAGACTGAAGATCCTATGTGCCACACGGAGCTGCAGTCTCAGAAGGGGGGAGTGCTATACACACACAGAAAGACAATCACACAGTGGCACAGTTCCTCGTCTGATGAACATGAAGAGGAGATTATGCTGCATAGTACTAGGGGAAACTCACAGACACCAAGAAGGCAGGGGCAGATAGAGCCAGAACTCTTACACTATGTGCCCTTCACCCCTAGTCAGGTGTTCAGTATTCTAAAAAACCTGCCAGACCCAGATATGGACCCCATGCCATTTTACCGAAGAATGCAGCAGAGCCAGCAGACATATGCTGCAACCTGGAGTGATCTCTGGTCCATAATGGAGATTAAAGCAGGTGAAACATTCTGGCCAATCATGAAGGAACACTTCAAGCTTCCATCAGAATTAGATGTGCATTCCTGGGAATCAGGATCAAAGCTAATTGAACGGCTTAGAGAGTGAGGCAAGTATTCCAAATTTTAGGCTTCACTATTTATGATCAGGTACACAGACAAATGTTGGCACAGGCCTTTGTGCATGGACTAAGAGAACCAATCAAGAGACTGCTGATAGTGGCCAGGCTTGAGTACAGGACAATAGCAGTAGATGTCCTGCTTACAGTAGCCAGAAGAATTGAGTCCCTCCCAGGAGTACGGAGGACAGACCCTCCCGTGATGGCCACTGACGTGGAGGAGCAACCACCCTGCAGAGATAGAAGACCTGTCAGGTGTTTCAACTGTGGCAACTTTGGCCATTTCCGGAACCAGTGCACAGCACCCCGACAACCCAGGTCATCACGCAGAGGAATAGGCCAAGAAAGAAACACAGAAGACAATGAAGAACCCTGTCCATAGGACAGAGGCAAGCCAGGTCTGCCAGACGTCACGCCCCTGACATGTGAAACCCCATCAGCGGACCCAATACCTCAAATCACTGGGGGCTGTCATATCTTTCCTTGTGGACACTGGTGCAGTCAGAAGTGAAAATCCCTGACCCCACCAGTCTATCAGAACACTCTGTGTCTTGTATGGGGATTAAAGGTCAAGACAGACGTTCCCCAGCTTGCAAGCCCCTGAACATGAGGACACTGCCAGGACACTCCATCCTGTTTCAATTTACGGTGGAGACCTGCCCACGTCACCTGATGAACGCAGACCTACTGCAGGAACTGAAGGTGACTAAAGTTTCCCATGAAGATGTGACCTTGACCTCTTCTCCACCTCAGACCCAAGAAGAATCAATCATGCCCATGCTGGAGGCCCTACAAGAGCCTCGCTCGAATAACCGGTGCAAGCCTACCCAAGGAGGTGCTGGACATAGCACCCAGAAGCCTATGGCCCAAGGGAGACTTCAAGTTGCGCCAGTGCGGGTGTCACTCAAGTCTACAACCCTGGATGCTCCGAAGGCCCAGCATCCGCAGCTCATCACCCAGAGATAAACTGCCTCTGACCAACTGGAGGTCTAAGTGGAACTGCTGTTCAAGAAACGGCCTAAGAACTTTGGCATGGGCCAGGAAAACTCTCAACCCAGAGGGACCACACCCGCTTCGTGAAATGGCTGCACTGCTTCCGGCTCCAGCGCCAGAGGATCATCTTGGACAAGATTCTGAAGGTGCTCCCTGAAGTTAATCCAGGCCCTGGACCAGAAGGCAGCCACTCAGCTCCTCAAATTGGTTAACAAGATGCTGACCTGAAATAAAGCTGGGTGAAAGGAACTGCTGGTGGCTGGTAAAGAAGACGCCCCAGCAAAAAGACCCCCCTGTGAGAGCAAGAAAGCTCAGCTGAATGTCACCTCTGACGAAAAAAAAAAAGGACTCCAGCAAACGGTTTGGTTTCCTGCCAGCCCTGTGCCAGAAGATGGGAGTCACTCACGGCACTGTGAAGAGCAAGGCCAGATTGAGCCGCCTCACCCACGGGAATCATCATGCGGTCCCAGCTTCTCTCGATCAAGAGGAAGACTGTGAAAGGAGAACCAGACCAGATTGAATGGTGCATAACCTGAGGGCTGTGAGTGAAGCAACCGTGTTTGAAACCCCAGTTGTGCCAGATCTGCGCACTCTGCTGACAAATATGCCAGCCACAGCAACGGTGCTCACGGCAATGGATCTGCCCGAAGCTCCCCTCAATGTTCCCCCTCACCTGGACGACCAGTTCCTGAAAACGCACAAGGGGGGTGCCGAACAAATGGACAGTGAGGACCAAGAGGGCCCGGAACAGTCTTTCACAGCTCGTCAGAGCATTGCCCTCCATCCCCATTAACTGGATTGCGGAGCATGCAGAAGTCATCGACACCGCTACCTGCACAGCGCTTTCCATGTCTCCTCTACTCTACCTGACGGAGCAGCAACGTAAGTTCTGCAAAACAGAGTCCAGTGGTGTCAAAAGCAAGTTCCTGAAGACACCGTATCGCCCACTAGACGAAACACTTGACAGATGACCGGAGGGCCGCGGAGGAGAAGATGGCTCCCTCAACAACTCCGAAGATGCAGTCCTTCCTTAGTCTAGTCTCGTACTGCAGAACTTGGATCCCTGGTGCTCCAGGCTTAATGCAACCTCTGTACAATTGCATCAACGCATTGAATCCTTCATCTCGTACAGGAAACTGAAAGACTTCATAGTCTCTACGCCGGCTCTAGGCCTCACTGAGTACGAGAAGCCATCCCGTCCTGACCAAAACGGAAAATGTCAATTGCCACAACCCAGTCACTAAACCTGACAAAATGACTTCCTGAAACCTGCACAAGAAGTAACAGGATCAGACTCGGAAGGAGGAGAAGGAAAGCTGGATGCTGAAGGCCAAAAGCACTGGGCTCCAAGAAACCGTCTACATCAAAACGTCTACCTCAAGACAGACCTAGTCTACCTCAAACTGTCTACCTCAAAACGTCTACCTCAAGACAGACCCAGTCTATCTCAAAGTGTGTACCCTACGGTGGTTCAATGGGCACATGGCCCCCACACAGAATTGAAGACACAGATGAATGACCTGATTGGACTCAACTCACACCTCAACAGCGAAGATTCCCAGCAGCTGTTCGGCCACCGACAAATTTAACATTGGACAAGCGGGAAAAGTTCCCCCACATCATCTGGCCTGAAGACTTCCCAGTAAGGAACCAGTTGGCGAAGACTACTGCAAAGAAGCTACTCTCAAAAATAGTGTGCAGATATGGGGTTTCCAGAAGCAATAGCAAGTGATCAGGGACCCGCATACACAGCAAACCTAACACAAGAGACCTGATCAGCAGTAGGGTCAGACTTAGGCCTACACACTACTCACCATCCCACACCATAGACTAGGTGGGACACTTAAGAGCAGCATGCTAAAAAATTTGCCCAAGAGACAGACAAACCCTGGCATTAGACACTCCCGTAGGCTCAGAAAAAAGCTGTCACCAATATGAAACTTTATTTGTGTCCAAACCCATTTTAGGGGTATTCTTCGCTTAGCAGTTGACTATGCAATATGATACTTTGCATGTGTAATTGAATTTATCAAGGATTTTGCTAATGTCCATTCTCGAGTTTTTCTCCCTTATTGCCAGGTCCAGATTCGGTGCCTGGTATGCACGTCCTGAAGTCAGGAGACTGCTGAGTGTTGGTGAAAAAAGTCCGTAAAGAGAAGCACTCAATTCCAGATCTGATGGCCCTTCTCCAAGTGCTGACGTCATAAACCTGGAGGGAGAACCCCCACCTGGATCCACGCACCGCATTGCATGAAAAGGCCTTCATACCAGAAGATACACCTGAGCTGGAATGATGCTGTGGATGACCTCCCTGACTGAATAAATTACCTACCTGACAGAGAATACACATGCATAGACTGCTAACTAAGAGACTTTGATCACATTGCACCACACCCCCTTTAGGGACAGATCTCCTGACCGCCCATTTGCGAAAGTCTGTACAGAGGAGGATGTATGCACTAGGCATATGTCAGTCCACTGGCAGCATAAAAGAGTTGCAGCGCTTTGGGCCAGGAGCAGGAGTTTAGGGCAAGTGATATCTAAGGGGGGATTGTTATGGAAATATATATGTATATGTATTTCATATAGATCTCACTTGCCTGCTATAGGCTATATACTCCATATACTGCTATATACTTATGTACTCATATATTCTTATATGCACACAGATACATATTTACAGTTTGAACCTTATAACTAGTTGGTGGAAATAACCTGCTACCCAGTCATCTCATTGTCTTGTGAATTGAGAAATATCTAGCAGACATAGGGAATGAGGAACTTAGGCCAGGTGGTCCGGCTGATATTGGAGACTTGCTGACAAGTGCAAGACTCCGGACAGTAAATCACGTGGTGTCTAAATAACCTTAGGTCGGACACCCATATATGTTCATGCATTTAAACTGACCAATTAGCTAAGAAGTAAAGCCTTTATGTTAATGAGTAACCACTCCTTTATACGAACTGATAAAAGACCATGACTATGAATAAAGTTTCCAGAGTTCTGCTGGAAGGTATTGCTGCTAACAATGTGTGGCGTCTTTCCTTCTTTGAGCGCTCAATAAGACTCTGTCTAATCAGGACAGGTCACAGTATGCACAGGGGTAAAGTCACCCAACCAAAATTTCCACATCAATGTGCACTATGTGAGTTTGGCCATTAAACACGTTTTTCTATGAACTTTCCTGTGGTCACTCCCTGTTTGTCACACTGCACAAGCCCTGCTGCACTACATCCTCCATAATGCCCCCCCCACTGCCCCTCTCCATATTGTCGCCACCTCACTGCCTTTCTCCACAATGTTTCTCCCACACTGCCCCTCTCTATAATATGCAGCGAATTAAATCAGAAGGCAATGGGAGAATAGCTATGGGCAAATCAACAATGAAATGACTGAACAAGGTCTTTAAATAGAGGAACATTTTACTGGTGATGAAGACACGGCTCTTACAGTTTGGTCTTTTCTGTAGTCATATACAGATGCGAAACCTGGACGATAAAGAAACAAAACAGAAGAATTGATGCCTTCGAAATGTGGTGCTGGAGAATGATGTTATCAATACCATGGATGGCAAGAAAAACAAATCAATTTTGGAAAAAATCAAGCCAGGTATGCCACTCGAAGCAAGGAACACCAAGCTGCGACTTGCCTACTATGGCAAGAGCAATCACTAGAGCAGGACATCATGGTCGGAACAATAGAAGGAACAAGGCAAAAAGGAAATCCAGCAACCCGATGGCTTGATACTATCAAAATAGCAGCAGAGAAGACCCTGGTGGACCTATCTAGGCTTCCAAAAGATCCATCTTCATAGAGCTTGTTGATCCATCAAGTCACCATAGCTCGAGATCGAGCCGAGTACTACTAAAAAAATAAAATTTAGGATTATAAATCACTTTTGCAATTGCATATCATTACAGATGTTGCACCATTTGGCTTTATGTTTCCATGCAGATTCAGTTTACAGTCGATGCCAGAAATTTTGAGACTGACACAACTTTTGATTTTCACAATTTGTTTTTACAGTGGCATGTAAAAGTTTGGGCACCCATATATATAGTCATTTTTTTCGAGCATGCCCAAGATACTCGGGGATAACTCCCTATCCACCTTCTCCGAGCATATTCCCTCTTCACTAATGACAACTCATTCTTATCAAATAAGTGCTTGGGGTTTATCACTATATCTGTGTTTTTTTGTTAGGTTTGTGAGGCCATGGTCTCAAAATGTCAGTGTTTTTTTTTACTGCGCCACTTAGTTATCACTTTTACCTTGTGACTTGGTTCATCATGCTGCAAAAAGGCATCATCAACACATTGCTCTTGGATGATGGGAGAAGTTGCTCTTAGAGGATTTTTTAGATCCCATTCTATTCTTGGCTGTGTTCTTAAAGAAAATTGTAAGTGACTCCCCCCTTCATGGATGAGAAGCTCCCACACATTAATAGTCTCAGGCATGGGACTGACATTGTATAGCCAGCAACAGACAGTGCAATACAGAGCCTATGGAAGGAAAATAGTGCAAAAAAAATGTAAAGAAACCCAATTACAAAAATTATTTTTTTGCCGAAAATACATTCATTTAAAGAGAATTGAGCATTCCTTCAGAGTCTTCTCTTTCACCCCTCCCAAATGCAACCAGTCAATTACTGATTACCAAAGGTCCAATCACTAGGTCCTGCAGCAATCCTGAAACACGGGATTTGAGCTCTGCACAGTTTTGAATGGATTGGAGATGTGCATATTCAACCTCTGTTCCAATCATTGTCTATATCAGTGATGGCGAACCTATGGCTCGAGTGCCAGAGGAGGGACGCAGAGCCTTCCCGGTGGGCACACGCGCCATCTCAAAACTAGCACTGCCACCACTCTCCTTAGCTCGCTGGTAATCTCATCACTAGTGCCGGCGCCACGGCCACTCTACTCTGCTCCTAACTCTTCCATCAGGCCGCGCGCCGTTCCATCAGTCTGTGCATGTGCTGAGGACAGGGATGGGCGCGCAGCTGAGGAAAGTGGCGACTGCGCTATTGCCGAGATGGCGCGGGTGCCCACAGGTAGGACTAATATATGAAGAGACCAGATCAGCATTTGAACGGCAGAGGTGAGTAGTTTTTTTTTATATGAGGCCATTAATATGGAGCATCATGTGGTGCTATTATTCTGTATGCAGCATCATGTGGGGCCTTTATACTGTATGGAGCATCATGTGGGGCCATTATACTGTATGCAGCATCATGTGGGGCCTTTATACAATATGCAGCATCATGTGGGGCCATTAGACAGTATGCTCCATTATACTGTATGGAGCATCATGTGTGACCATTATACAGTCTGGAGTATCATGTGGGGCCATTATACTGTATGCAGCATCATGTGGGGCCATTATACTGTATGGAGCATCATGTGGGGCCATTATACTGTATGCTGTCACGCCGTCTCTGCGTACTCTCCCGGCCATCGCTCCCACGCCACAGCCTCCCGCCGCCCGACATCCACGGAGGTCGCCTCTGGCTGGTGCGCGGCCGGCGGCATCCCTGCATGCAATGTGCCTGCGCCATAGGCCGCAGCTGCGCCTTCCTCCTGCTTCTTGTGCTCTGGCTATGCCCTGACCCGGAAGCATCTCCCTGGCCAATGGCAGACCAGACAGGAGCATATAAGGCCGCTTCCCCCAGAGGGAGGTGCCTGATTGTTGTGTTGCCTAGCACCCTGGGCCTCACTTCATCGTGTGCTCTCTGCTCCTGCAGTTCCGTTCTCGTCTGCTCCCTGCAGCAACCTCTCAGTCCTGCTACCCGTGTTCCTTGCTGTCTTCCGCAGTCCTGCCTCCGGTGTTCCTGTTCCATCCTACTCCAGTCCTGCCTCCAGTGTTCCTGTTCCATCCTACTCCTGTCCTGCCTTCAGTGTTCCTGTTCCATCTTGCTCCAGTCCTGCTGTCCAACTCCAATCCTGCCTCCAGTGTTCCTGTTCCATCCTGCTCCAGTCCTGCCTCCAGTATTCCTGTTCCATCCTACTCCAGTCCTGCCATCCTACTCCAGTCCTGCCTCTGGTGTTCCTGTTCCATCCAACTGCAGTCCCGCCTCCAGTGTTCCTGTTCCATCCTGCTCCAGTCCTGCCGTCCTACTCCAGTCCTGCCTCCGGTGTTCCTGTTCCATCCTGCTCCAGTCCTTCCGTCCTACTCCAGTCCTGCCTCCGGTTTTCCAGTTCCATCCAGCTTCAGTCCTTCCGTCCTCCTCTAATCCTTTCTCCTGTGTTCCTACTCCTGTCATCCCTCCTCGTCCCAGTCTACTGTCTTACTCCATTCTTGCCTCCTGGTTCCAGCTCTGTTCTGTCATCTATACTTCAGTCCCACAGTCCTACTCCGGTCCATCCTGAGCCGCCCCTCTCGGTACTGGCTACCGTGGTACTCGAACCCCTGGGCCTGCTCCTAACGGTCCCTGTATAGGGGACGGTTCCACCTGGCAGCTCGCCCGGGGCCCCTCGGTGCCACGGTCCAGAGGGTCCACTCCTGGATTTTCCAGCTCCAGACTACCCACGCTAACATATGCAACATTATGTGGGGCCATTATATTGTATGGAGCATCATTTAGGGCCATTATACAGTATGTAGCGTCATGTGGGGCCATTAGACAGTATGCAGCATCATGTGGGGCCATTATACTGTACGGAGCATCATGTGTGGCCATTATACAGTATAGAGCATTGTGTGGGGCCATTATACAGTATGGAACATTATGTGGGGCCATTATACTGTATGCAACATCATGTGTGGCCATTATACAGTATGGAGCATCATGTGGGGCCATTATACAGTATGGAGCATCGTGTGGGGCCATTATACAGTATGGAGCATCATGTGGGGCCATTATACAGTATCGAGCATCATGTGGGGTCATTGTACAGTATGGAGCATTGTGTGGGGCCATTATACAGTATGGAGCATCATGTGGGGCCGTTATACAGTATGGAGCATTGTGTGGGGCCATTATACAGTATGGAGCATTGTGTGGGGCCATTATACAGTATGGAGCATCATATGGGGCCATTATACAGTATGGAGCATCATGTGGGGCCATTATACTGTATGCGACATCATGTGTGGCCATTATACAGTATGGAGCATCGTGTGGGGCCATTATACAGTATGGAGCATCATGTGTGGCCATTATACAGTATGGAGCATCGTGCGGGGCCATTATACAGTATGGAGCATCATGTGGGGCCATTATACAGTATGGAGCATCATGTGGGGCCATTATACAGTATGGGGCATTGTGTGGGGCCATTATACTGTATGGAGCATCATGTGGGGCTATTATACAGTATGGAGCATCATGTGGGGCGATTATACAGTATGGAGCATTGTGTGGGGCCATTATACAGTATGGAGCATCATGTGGGGCCATTATACAGTATGGAGCATTGTGTGGGGCCATTATACAGTATGGAGCATCATGTGGGGCCATTATACAGTATGGAGCATCGTGTGGGGCCATTATACAGTATGGAGCATTGTGTGGGGCCATTATACAGTATGGAGCATCATGTGGGGCCATTATACAGTATGGAGCATTGTGTGGGGCCATTATACAGTATGGAGCATCATGTGGGGCCATTATACAGTATGCAGCATCATGTGGGGCCATTATACAGTATGGAGCATAGTGTGGGGCCATTATATTGTATAGAGCATGACGTGGGGCCATTATACAGTATGGAGCATTGTGTGGGGCCATTAGACAGTATGCAGCATCATGTGGGGCCATTATACTGTACGGAGCATTATGTGTGACCATTATACAGTATGGAGCATCATGTGGGGCCATTATACAGTATGGAGCATTGTGTGGGGCCATTATATAGTATGGAGCATTGTGTGGGGCCTTTATACAGTATGGAGCATCATGTGGGGCCATTATACAGTATGCAGCATCATGTGGGGCCATTATACAGTATGGAGCATCATGTGGGGTCATTATACTGTATGGAGCATCATGTGGGGCCATTATACAGTATGGAGCATTGTGTGGGGCCATTAGACAGTATGCAGCATCATGTGGGGCCATTATACTGTATGGAGCATCATGTGGGGCCATTATACTGTATGCAGCATCATGTAGGGCCATTATACAGTATGGAGCATCATGTTGGGCCAATATACTGTATGCAACATCATCTGGGGCCATTATACTGTATGGAGCATCATGTGGTGCCATTATACTGTATGCAGCATCATGTGGGGCCATTATCCAGTATGGAGCATCATGTGTGGCCATTATACAGTATGGAGCATCGTGTGGGGCCATTTTACAGTATGGAGCCTCATGTGGGGCCATTATACAGTATGGAGCATCATGTGGGGCCATTATACAGTATGGAGCATCATGTGTGGCCATTATACAGTATGGAGCATCGTGTGGGGCCATTATACAGTATGGGGCATCATGTGGGGCCATTATACAGTATGGGGCATCATGTGGGGCCATTATACTGTTTAGAGCATCATGTGGGGCCATTATACTGTATGGAGCATCATGTGGGGCCATTATACAGTATGGAGCATCATGTGGGGCCATTATTCTGTATGCAACATCATGTGTGGCCATTATACAGTATGGAGCTTCGTGTGGGGCCATTATACAGTATGGAGCATCATGTGTGGCCATTATACAGTATGGAGCATCATGTGGGGCCATTATACAGTATCGAGCATCATGTGGGGCCATTGTACAGTATGGAGCATTGTGTGGGGCCATTATACAGTATGGAGCATCATGTGGGGCCGTTATACAGTATGGAGCATTGTGTGGGGCCATTATACAGTATGGAGCATTGTGTGGGGCCATTATACAGTATAGAGCATCATATGGGGCCATTATACAGTATGGAGCATCATGTGGGGCCATTATACTGTATGCGACATCATGTGTGGCCATTATACAGTATGGAGCATCATGTGGGGCCATTATACAGTATGGGGCATTGTGTGGGGCCATTATACTGTATGGAGCATCATGTGGGGCTATTATACATTATGGAGCATCATGTAGGGCCATTATACAGTATGGGGCATTGTGTGGGGCCATTATACAGTATGGAGCATCATGTGGGGCCATTATACAGTATGGAGCATTGTGTGGGGCCATTATACAGTATGGAGCATCATGTGGGGCCATTATACAGTATGGAGCATCGTGTGGGGCCATTATACAGTATGGAGCATTGTGTGGGGCCATTATACAGTATGGAGCATCATATGGGGCCATTATACAGTATGGAGCATTGTGTGGGGCCATTATACAGTATGGAGCATCATGTGGGGCCATTATACAGTATGCAGCATCATGTGGGGCCATTATACAGTATGGAGCATAATGTGGGGCCATTATATTGTATAGAGCATGACGTGGGGCCATTATACAGTATGGAGCATTGTGTGGGGCCATTATACAGTATGGAGCATCATGTGGGGCCATTATACTGTATGCAACATCATGTAGGGCCATTATACAGTATGGATCATCATGTGGGGCCAATATACTGTATGCAGCATCATGTGGGGCCAATATACTGTATGGAGCATCATGTGGTGCCATTATACTGTATGCAGCATCATGTGGGGCCATTATACAATATGGAGCATCATGTGTGGTCATTATACAGTATGGAGCATCGTGTGGGGCCATTATACGGTATGGAGCATCATGTGGGGCCATTATACTGTATGCAACATCATGTGTGGCCATTATACAGTATGGAGCATCGTGTGGGGCCATTTTACAGTATGGAGCATCATGTGGTGCCATTATACAGCATGGAGCATCATGTGGGGCCATTATACAGCATGGAGCATCATGTGTGGCCATTTTACAGTATGGAGCATCATGTGGGGCCATTATACAGTATGGAGCATCATGTGGGGCCATTATACAGTATGGGGCATCATGTGGGGCTATTATACGGTATGGAGCATCATGTGGGGCGATTATACAGTATGGGGCATCATGTGGGACCATTTTACAGTATGGAGCATCATGTGGGGCCATTATACAGTATGGAGCATCATGTGGGGCCATTATACAGTATGGAGCATCATGTGGGGCCATTATACAGTATGCAGCATCATGTGGGGCCATTATACAGTATGGAGCATCGTGTGGGGTCATTATACTGTATGGAGCATCATGTGGGGCCATTATACAGTATGGAGCATTGTGTGGGGCCATTATACAGTATGGAGCATTGTGTGGGGCCATTATACAGTATGGAGCATCATATGGGGCCATTATACAGTATGGAGCATCATGTGGGGCCATTATACAGTATGGAGCATTGTGTGGGGCCATTATACAGTATGGAGCATCATGTGGGGCCATTATACAGTATGGAGCATCATGTGTGGCCATTATACAGTATGGAGCATCGTGTGGGGCCATTATACAGTATGGAGCACCATGTGGGGCCATTATACAGTATGGAGCATCATGTGGGGCCATTTTACAGTATGGAGCATCATGTGGGGCCATTATACAGCATGGAGCATCATGTGGGGCCATTATACAGCATGGAGCATCATGTGTGGCCATTATACAGTATGGAGCATCATGTGGCGCCATTATACAGTATGGAGCATCATGTGTGGCCATTATACAGTATGGAGCATCATGTGTGGCCATTATACAGTATGGAGCATCGTGTGGGGCCATTATACAGTATGGGGCATCATGTGGGGCCATTATACAGTATGGAGCATCATGTGTGGCCATTATACAGTATGGAGCATCGTGTGGGGCCATTATACAGTATGGAGCATCATATGGGGCCATTATACAGTATGGAGCATTGTGTGGGGCCATTATACAGTATGGAGCATCATGTGGGGCCATTATACAGTATGGAGCATCATGTGTGGCCATTATACAGTATGGAGCATCGTGTGGGGCCATTATACAGTATGGAGCATCATGTGGGGCCATTATACAGTATGGAGCATCATGTGGGGCCATTTTACAGTATGGAGCATCATGTGGGGCCATTATACAGCATGGAGCATCATGTGGGGCCATTATACAGCATGGAGCATCATGTGTGGCCATTATACAGTATGGAGCATCATGTGGCGCCATTATACAGTATGGAGCATCATGTGTGGCCATTATACAGTATGGAGCATCATGTGTGGCCATTATACAGTATGGAGCATCGTGTGGGGCCATTATACAGTATGGGGCATCATGTGGGGCCATTATACAGTATGGGGCATCATGTGGGGCCATTATACAGTATGGAGCATCATGTGGGGCGATTATACAGTATGGAGCATCATGTGGGACCATTTTACAGTATGGAGCATCATGTGGGGCCATTATACAGTATGGAGCATCATGTGGGGCCATTATACAGTATGGAGCATCATGTGGGGCCATTATACAGTATGCAGCATCATGTGGTGCCATTATACTGTATGCAGCATCATGTGGGGCCATTATCCAGTATGGAGCATCATGTGTGGCCATTATACAGTATGGAGCATCGTGTGGGGCCATTTTACAGTATGGAGCCTCATGTGGGGCCATTATACAGTATGGAGCATCATGTGGGGCCATTATACAGTATGGAGCATCATGTGTGGCCATTATACAGTATGGAGCATCGTGTGGGGCCATTATACAGTATGGGGCATCATGTGGGGCCATTATACAGTATGGGGCATCATGTGGGGCCATTATACTGTTTAGAGCATCATGTGGGGCCATTATACTGTATGGAGCATCATGTGGGGCCATTATACAGTATGGAGCATCATGTGGGGCCATTATTCTGTATGCAACATCATGTGTGGCCATTATACAGTATGGAGCATCATGTGGGGCCATTATACAGTATCGAGCATCATGTGGGGCCATTGTACAGTATGGAGCATTGTGTGGGGCCATTATACAGTATGGAGCATCATGTGGGGCCGTTATACAGTATGGAGCATTGTGTGGGGCCATTATACAGTATGGAGCATTGTGTGGGGCCATTATACAGTATAGAGCATCATATGGGGCCATTATACAGTATGGAGCATCATGTGGGGCCATTATACTGTATGCAACATCATGTGTGGCCATTATACAGTATGGAGCATCATGTGTGGCCATTATACAGTATGGAGCATCGTGCGGGGCCATTGTACAGTATGGAGCATCATGTGGGGCCATTATACAGTATGGAGCATCATGTGGGGCCATTATACAGTATGGGGCATTGTGTGGGGCCATTATACTGTATGGAGCATCATGTGGGGCTATTATACAGTATGGAGCATCATGTGGGGCCATTATACAGTATGGAGCATTGTGTGGGGCCATTATACAGTATGGAGCATCATGTGGGGCCATTATACAGTAGGGAGCATTGTGTGGGGCCATTATACAGTATGGAGCATCATGTGGGGCCATTATACAGTATGCAGCATCATGTGGGGCCATTATACAGTATGGAGCATAATGTGGGGCCATTATACTGTATGGAGCATCACGTGGGGACATTATACAGTATGGAGCATTGTGTGGGGCCATTAGACAGTATGCAGCATCATGTGGGGCCATTTTACTGTACGGAGCATCATGTGTGACCATTATACAGTATGGAGCATCATGTGGGGCCATTATACTGTATGCAACATCATGTAGGGCCATTATACAGTATGGATCATCATGTGGGGCCAATATACTGTATGCAACATCATGTGGGGCCAATATACTGTATGGAGCATCATGTGGTGCCATTATACTGTATGCAGCATCATGTGGGGCCATTATACAATATGGAGCATCATGTGTGGTCATTATACAGTATGGAGCATCGTGTGGGGCCATTATATGGTATGGAGCATCATGTGGGGCCATTATACTGTATGCAACATCATGTGTGGCCATTATACAGTATGGAGCATCGTGTGGGGCCATTTTACAGTATGGAGCATCATGTGGTGCCATTATACAGCATGGAGCATCATGTGGGGCCATTATACAGCATGGAGCATCATGTGTGGCCATTTTACAGTATGGAGCATCATGTGGGGCCATTATACAGTATGGAGCATCATGTGGGGCCATTATACAGTATGGAGCATCATGTGTGGCCATTATACAGTATGGAGCATCGTGTGGGGCCATTATACAGTATGGGGCATCATGTGGGGCCATTATACAGTATGGGGCATCATGTGGGGCTATTATACTGTATAGAGCATCATGTGGGGCCATTATACAGTATGGAGCATCATGTGGGGCCATTATACAGTATGGAGCATCATATGGGGCCATTATACAGTATGGAGCATTGTGTGGGGCCATTATACACTATGGAGCATTGTGTGGGGCCATTATACAGTATGGAGCATCATGTGGGGCCATTATACAGTATGGAGCATCATGTGTGGCCATTATACAGTATGGAGCATCGTGTGGGGCCATTATACAGTATGGAGCATCATATGGGGCCATTATACAGTATGGAGCATTGTGTGGGGCCATTATACAGTATGGAGCATCATGTGGGGCCATTATACAGTATGGAGCATCATGTGTGGCCATTATACAGTATGGAGCATCGTGTGGGGCCATTATACAGTATGGAGCATCATGTGGGGCCATTATACAGTATGGAGCATCATGTGGGGCCATTTTACAGTATGGAGCATCATGTGGGGCCATTATACAGCATGGAGCATCATGTGGGGCCATTATACAGCATGGAGCATCATGTGTGGCCATTATACAATATGGAGCATCATGTGGCGCCATTATACAGTATGGAGCATCATGTGTGGCCATTATACAGTATGGAGCATCATGTGTGGCCATTATACAGTATGGAGCATCGTGTGGGGCCATTATACAGTATGGGGCATCATGTGGGGCCATTATACAGTATGGGGCATCATGTGGGGCTATTATACAGTATGGAGCATCATGTGGGGCGATTATACAGTATGGAGCATCATGTGGGACCATTTTACAGTATGGAGCATCATGTGGGGCCATTATACAGTATGGAGCATCATGTGGCGCCATTATACAGTATGGAGCATCATGTGGGGCCATTATACAGTATGCAGCATCATATGTGTGGCTATTATACAAGTATGAATCACTATGTGGAGCCCATTATACTTTTTGCAGGACAGTGTAGGACCCATTACACTCTATGGAGCACTATGTGAGGCCGATTGCGCTGTATGAAGGACTATGTGGAACCATTGTACTGTATGGAGGACATTTTGTGCATATTATACTGTATGGAGAGCTGTGTGGGGATTACCTTTGGAGAATCTCACTGTAATGGGTTCATCATTCTTTGTTGGGGGAATTGAGGGAGCGGAGTAAAGTAGGGTCATCATACTGTGCATGGAGGAATACTGTGTTAATGTATCCTTTACATATTTATATCCCGCTACTAATGTACCTATACCCGACATTGCCATTTCCGTATGTGGTTCTACTATTACTCCCCAGCAACATGCCCGCTGTCTTGGGGTCATACTTGACTTTGAGCTTTCCTTTGTCCCCCACATCCAATCACTGGCTCGCTCTTGTTATCTGCACCTCAAAAACATTTCTAGAATTCGACCGTTTCTTACTTTTGACTCTGCAAAAACTCTTACTGTTTCTCTTATTCATTCTCGTCTCGACTATTGTAACTCCCTTCTAATCGGTCTCCCTCTTACCAAACTCTCTCCCCTCCAATCTGTCTTCAGTGCAGCTGCCAGGATCATATTCCTCGCCAATCGTTACACCGATGCCTCTACCTTGTGCCAGTCATTACACTGGCTTCCCATCCACTCCAGAATCCAGTACAAACTTATTACCCTCACCCACAAAGCCCTCCATGTCTCAGCACCACCCTACATCTCCCCCCTTGTTTCAGTATACCATCCTACCCGCGCCCTCCGTTCTGCTGATGACCTGAGGTTAGCATCCTCAATAATCAGAACCTCCCACTCCCGTCTTCAAGACTATACATGTGCTGCACCATTCTTTGGAATGCACGTCCCAGGTCAATACGATTAGTCCCCAATCCCCACAATTTTAAGCGTGCCCTGAAAACGCATTTATTCAGACTGGCCTATCGCCTCAACACATTAACCTAATCTATCCCTGTGTGGCACAGCCAAAATTTTACCATAACCAGGTTCCCCGCATCATGTTCCCACATGCTTTATGCATCCATTAGCCCTCTGTGTCTGTACTGTTACACACTTAACATTATGGCTGGTCCATACAATCAGGGCAATTGTTACCACCCACCTTTCGTGTCTACCTCTTTCCTCATAGACTGTAAGCTTGCGAGCAGGGCCCTCATTCCTCTTGGTATTTGTTATGATCTATGTGATTATTGTTAATGCTGTAATGTCTATTGTCTGTACAAATCCCCTCTGAAATGTAAAGTGCTGCGGAATATGTCAGCGCTATAGAAATAAAATTTATTATTATTATTATTATTATTATTATTATTATTATTATTATTATTATTATCCGGCCATTGGGCCATATGCTTTTTACTGCTGTTAGATAACATTACATTATTCCACTATAATTCCAAAAGTTAATCATTTTCTTTGATAAGGAAAAACTTAATTGTAGACTTTTTTTTTAACATATCAAGGTTTTTTCCCGCGACTTTGTCAAAGCTTTTAATTTTGGCCCTCTGTGTATTTAGTTTCACATCCCATTCTTAAAGGGTTTGTTCTCATCATGATAAAGGGCTGCAATTGCAAAGAAGTTTTAAAAATAAATTGGCAATTTTACTTTTGAATAAAAATGCCCTTCATCCTAAAGATCAGACCTACACTGCAGTCGATGGCTAGTATCTTAGGCTGGGAGTGCAGGGCTTATAAGCTCTTTGCTGTAGCGCGCTTTAATGTAGGAGTTGTGTTTCTAATTTAAAACCTCAGTATTCCGGTTAAATTGCCGTGTTGGCACTTTGCGATAAATAAGTGGGTTTTAGATTGCAGTTTGGGCACTCGGTCTCTAAAAGGTTCGCCATCACTGGTCTATGTGATTACCAGAAGTAGCCAAGTGCTATATTGGGCTTTTTTCAGCAGTCCCATATACAGTGAATATGACGGAGGCTGAACTTATCACTGGCTGCTGCGCTCTGCATAGACAGGCAGCGCAAGAGAGGACAAAGATCCTGAGAAGCATATTCATAACAATGTCATTCTAATAAACACACATAGACCACCTATAACGGTTGATTGCTTCGGGAAGTAGGAAGCGCACTACCTGCCTCTCGAAAAAGAAGTTATTCTTGTCAGTGAGTTTCGAGATTTCTTGCTTTGTCAATGGCAACCCCAGTGCTAATCTGGTCCTGGACCCTTTTAGCGACAGTGAGGTGCACTGTCCCATAAAAGTTTGCACCCATAGAAAGTTTTGCACAATTGCCCTTTTGTCCCCTTCTCCAACACCGCTGCCCTCTTTTCCAGTTTGCGGATTCAAAAAGTCATAATATTATATGCCAGGGATATTTGTGCAAATATTTTGTAATTTTTGTTTTTTTGGCTATTTTCAGCCCACCTGGCACTTTAAAAAAAAATTGAGTGCTTAGATCAGACAAACTAAACATGCTCCAAAATTATCTGCAATATAGGTTAGATGCTTTTGTCTAACTTTACGCCATCTATTGCTCAACTTACTTTGCTCCAATACTTTGTGATGAAAAAAATTTGGACTCAGTTTCAATTCATACTGTTACATGTTAAACCATACAACATTTTATTTAAGGTACGCTCCCTGTCAAGTGAACTACAAAAAATGTCTAAAATGCATACTACATATGGTATGGTACAAGGTATACAGTGGGTACGTCGAATATTCAGACCTCTTTACATTTTTCACTCTTTGGTTCATTGCAGGCCATTTAGTAAATTAAAAAAAGTTCATTTTTTCTCATTAACGTACACTCTGCACTCCATCTTGACTGAAAAAAAACAGGGCAGAGCAGAGTACTGCAGTGCGCAGGCACCGGGAAAGGTCAGAGAGGTCTGGTGCCTGCGCACTGCAGTACACTGCTCTGCCCTCAACAGGGTAGTGCAGTGCGCCTGAGCCACGACAGGAATCAAAGAAGAGGACGTCATCTCTAGAAGATGGGAGGCGCTGGACCGCGACACCCATCGGACCTGGACCGCCCCTGAGTGAGTATAATATAACTAATTTTTCTTCTCTGTCAGGTTACATCGGGGGCTTATCTACAGCATTACAGAATGCTGGCGGTGGCCGCATCGTATATACGAAAAAATAGGTGACAGATTCCCTTTAAAGAATACATGACGGACTCCCAGACTATGAGATATAAGATTCCCTGTGTCACGGGGTCCTTCTCTGGTATCACACAATCAACAGAGCAAGCGAAGAGTGAACAATTCCAAGACCTTTATTCAGGCAAAAATACGAAAAGGTCCATATTCAGTCCACCACACAAAGGATAAGATAGTCCAGAATAAGAATGCAGTCCAGTATCAGGATAAAATGTCCAGGGAAACGAGAATTCAAAACTCTAGCATCCAGAGGATAAAAATGGGTCCTTCTCTCTGAAATGCAGCCTTTTCACCATCTTGTCTCTACCGGAACTGACCTGTCCAGCTGCTGTTCTTCCCCCCACCCCCTTCCTTGTCCAGGGGTAGTCAAACAAGTTACCTCCCAGAGGAGAACAAAAGGTCTTAGGGATTAATGCACTACAGGGGGTCATCAAGAGACAGATACAGTGAGGCTGTAGACTTACAATGTAATAAGAAAAACACTATGAAAACAACTGGAATTGTTAAAAATAGGAATATACAAAAAATGACATCCACATAACATATCACACCATCACAACCTCTCCCCCCCATAATAAGTGAGCACGCCATGAGGTCTACACAGACCTCTGGCCTGCTCACTTTAGTCCACATTGCTCAGTTATTTGTATTTCCTTGTACAGTGGCAGGGGTAGGTCGGCCTGGGGAGCCTATGGTTCGTCTTGTCGAGACAGTCCATCGGCGTTCTGGTGTTGGCTTCCCCGCTTGTATTGGATGGAGAAGCTGTAGGGTTGTAAGGACAAGCTCCACCGCACCAACCTCTCATTGTCCCCTGATACGCGATTCAGCAATGTGAGGGGGTTGTGGTCTGTAACAATTGTAAAGTCTCTGCCATACAAGTAGGGCTGCAATTTTTCTAGCGCCCATACGATGGCAAGGCACTCCTTTTCAGTAGTGGCATAGGCAACTTCCCGATCCAGTAGTTTCCGACTGGCAAAAGCAACAGGATGTTCTTCTCCGGCGGCGTTCACTTGGCTAAGTACTGCCCCAATCCCAAAGGTGGATGCATCTGTCTGCACGAGGAACCTGCGTTTATAATCCGGGGCAGCCAAGACAGGAGCAGTGACGAGGGCAGTCTTTAACGCTGAAAAGGCATCCTCGCATGCCGTCGTCCACGTCACATTCCTACGCATGTTCTTGCGGGTCAGGTCGGTTAGGAGCTTGGCCAAGGTGCTGAAATTAGAAGCAAATTTGCGATAGTAACCCGCAGTTCCTAAAAACGCAAGTACCTGCTTTTTAGTCTGGGGTCTACACCAGTTGCTAATGGCTTCCACCTTGGCAGGCTCAGGCCTTAGTGTCCCACCCCCTACTCTATGCCCGAGGTACTGCACCTCAGCCATCCCTATTTGGCACTTATCAGGGCGAATGGTCAGTCCTGCAGTAAGGATACAGTCCAGCACTATGCCCAAGTGTTTAAGATGTTCCTCCCAGGTTGTGCTAAAAATGGCGATGTCGTCTAAGTAAGCACAGGCAAAGTCCTGACATTGTTGTAACAGTCGATCCACCAGTCTCTGGAAAGTAGCGGGGGCATTTTTCATCCCAAAGGGCATTCCCAGGAACTCATAAAGCCCAAAGGGAGTAATGAAGGCTGAGCGCTCCCGAGCGTCCTCCGTTAGGGGTATCTGCCAGTACCCCTTGCTCAAGTCTAACGTGGTCACAAATTGGGCACTGGCCAGACGATCCAATAGGTCATCAATCCTGGGCATGGGATAAGCATCACTCTTGGTGGCATCATTTAGTCGTCTGTAATCAACGCAGAATCGTGTTGTACCATCCTTCTTGAGGACCAGGACGACAGGAGAGGCCCAAGAACTGTGAGATGGCTGAATAACTCCCAGTTGTTTCATCTCCTCCAGTTCGTTCTTTATCATGCCTTGAACAGCCTCTGGAACCCGGTAGGCAGCCTGCTGAATGGGGCATTGTCCGGGGGTTTCCACATGGTGGGAGTGAGACTAGTCTTCCCCGGCTTTGAGGAGAAAGCAGCAGCCCTCGGCCTTAGTACGGCGACAATATCGTCCTTTTGTATATCCGATAAATGGGAGCCCAGGGGCACTTGTTCCAGTGATCCTCCCGCTTGGGCAACCTGGAGGAGATCTGGGAGATACTCGTCGGCGGCGGTATCACTAGGGGGGTGGCAGACAGCTAGAACAGGCAGAGATCGGTCATGGTAGTCTTTCAGCATGTTAATGTGGACGGTTTTCTGTCGTCGACCACTAGAGTCCAGGGCAATAACATAGTGTCATTAATTTTCTTGACAACCTGATAAGGGCCTTCCCACACTGCTTGAAGCTTGTTGGCAGAGGAAGCAGTAATCATGAGCACTTGCTGTCCTTCCATAAATTCCCGGTTCCTGGCATTACGGTCATACCAGGCTTTTTGTCTGGACTGGGCCATTCGCTGATGTTCTTTAGCGAAGGTAGCTAGCTGGGCGAGACGGTCTCTGAGCTCTAGAACATAGGGAATGATGGGCATTCCGGTATCAGAGATGTCTCCCTCCAAATGTTCTTTCAGAAGAGTGAGAGGCCCACGGACCTTCCGGCTAAACAGTAGTTCGAAGGGAGAGAACCCTGTGGACTCTTGGGGAACCTCCCGATAGGCGAAGAGGAGATGTGGCAGGTACTTTTCCCATTCTTTTTCAACGTCAACAAAAGCCCTCAGCATATTTTTTAGGGTTCCATTAAAGCGTTCACATAGTCCGTTGGTCTGCGGGTGGTATGGGGTGGTGCGAATGGCTCGAACACCACAGGTATGCCATAGGGACTGGACCAGATCTGACATGAACTGAGTGCCTTGATCCGACAATATTTCACTAGGAAACCCTACCCGGGTAAAGATGGTAACAAGGGCCTCGACTACCTTTACTGCTGTAATACTGGACAGGGCCACAGCTTCAGGATACCTAGTGGCATAGTCCACCACGGTCAGGATATATTTTTTCCCCGACCTGCTGGGGTGGGCCAGAGGACCTATGATGATGACGGCTACACGTTGAAATGGTTCCTCAATTATGGGCAGGGATTGCAGGGGTACCTTATGTCGAGCTCCTGGATGCCGCATTCGCTGGCACACATCACAGGTGCGGCAATAATGGGCTACCGACTGCGAGACGCCCGGCCAGTAAAAACTTTGGGTGAGTCTCTTTTCAGTCCTTTTTCTCCCTTGATGCCCAGCCAAGGGGATATCATGGGCCACTTGAAGTAGCTGTGCCCTGTACTTCTGAGGGACAATGAGTTGCCTGGTCGTTGCGTCAGGGTTGCCCTGGTCACTGCCCTTTGTTACACGATAATACAGTCCGTTTTCTCGAGTGAAGCCATCCCCATTATCTCCCATGTGCCCAGTTTCTGCCTTTCGCCTAAGGGCTGCTAAGGTAGTGTCACCCTCTATTTCTCTCCTAAACTCCTCTCTGTCCCAAGACTCTCCCAATGTGGTAGCAGCGAAAGTATTGCTTACCGACTCTGATGCGGTTTGTGGTGGTTGCTCCCCGGTGGGGTCTGGATGACGTAGTGCTTGAAGGGCCTGTAGTCGGGTGACTGCTCCCACAAATTGGCACTGTAACTCCCCAATGTCGTTCCCAAGGAGGATATCTGCAGGAAGTCCTCCCATAACTCCAATCTAACACAGTTTTTCTCCACAACCATAATCCAAACGCACAGAAGCTCGCTGTATATATTTGCGGGCACTGCCCGCCAGGACAATGGGAATTCCCGGACCCTGGTAAATTGCCTCGGGTCGAACCACACGGGGGTCAGCGATAGTCAAGAATGCCCCCGTGTCTCTAAATCCTGACACTTTGTATCCATCAATAAAGACATCCTGCAGGAGGCGTTGCCGTTGCTCTGAGTAGCTAAAGGACAGAGGCCGGAGTCCGTACACTCCAGGAGGGGTATCTATGGTGCCATGGTCGGTGGTCCACTCTGGTGGGGGTGGTGGTAGCTCTTCCTCAGGTGTGGTGGAATGTACAAGATGCACTGGATGAGGTGGGGCTGCATGGGGCTCCCTCCGAATCCTGGAGGGACAGCCAGACTGCAAATGTCCAGGTTGCCCACACCCATAACACCTCCTCTCTGTGATACCCCCAGGTCGTGGTCGGAACTGTTGGGGCCTAGGATTGTGAGGCGTGATTGTCATCGGCTTGCGACTAGGTGGAAGGGCAGATATAATTGGAGGGGGACGGGGCGCGGGAGCAGGCCGTGGTTCATTGTCCAGAAGCCTCCTCCATTGCGGCCGGATAGTAAGGGCTTCATCGGCCAGGGCTGCAGCTCTATCCACGGTACACGGCGTGCGCTCCCGGACCCATTCCCGTACCTCTGCAGGGCACTTGGCAAGAAATTGTTCTATAAGGAACGCCTGTATAACATCTTCCACAGTAAAGGCGTTTTCTGCTTCCAGCCATCTCCGACATGCCTCGGACATCTTATGTGCATACATCCTAAACGATCCCCCCGTGGTGCATGGGAGGTCTCGGAACTTGGCCCTATATGAGTCTGGGGTGATAGCATGGTAATCCAGGATAGTCCGCTTTACAATGTTATAATCCCGATTCCGCAGTGCATCAATGGTTCGGTAAGCCTCCGCCAAGCTTCCGTTCAGGAGCCCCACTAACAAACGCATCCAGCTAGAGTGGGGCACCTCCATCACAGCACACTGCTGCTCAAAGTCTTTGAAGAACCCCTCCACATCTCCAGAAGCCTCATCAAATGGCTTAAACTCTGTCCGGGTGATCCGTACAGGCTCCCGGATTGTTGGGGTTACACTCCACATTGCATTACTCCCTTTTTCAAGCTCCATTGCTTCCTGTCTCCGCTGTGCCCTGCGGGCAGCCTCCTCCTTGTACTCCTGAGAGACGCCGGGGCCCAGAACCGCCATCTCTTCTTCATACCACACCAACCACTGGCTTTTCTGGATGGGGATCCCTGTCTCCAGTGCTCATCCTTCAGACATCTGGGAGGAGGTGGCCGGGCTAGCGCCCACCAGTAGATCCATTAAGGCCTCTTTAGTCAGTCCCTGGTAGTTCAGGCCCAGGTCTCTGGCTCTCTCCTGTAAACTGCATACAGTCCAATTTCTGTACTCACTCTGTGGGTGGTTCTCCATTGGGTGATGCTCTGTTGATCCCACTGCTGCCACCAGTTGTCACGGGGTCCTTCTCTGGTATCACACAATCAACAGAGCAAGCGAAGAGTGAACAATTCCAAGACCTTTATTCAGGCAAAAATACGAAAAGGTCCATATTCAGTCCACCACACAAAGGATAAGATAGTCCAGAATAAGAATGCAGTCCAGTATCAGGATAAAATGTCCAGGGAAACGAGAATTCAAAACCTTAGCATCCAGAGGATAAAAATGGATCCTTCTCTCTGAAATGCAGCCTTTTCACCATCTTGTCTCTACCGGAACTGACCTGTCCAGCTACTGTTCTTCCCCCCACCCCCTTCCTTATCCAGGGGTAGTCAAACAAGTTACCTCCCAGAGGAGAGCAAAAGGCCTTAGGGATTAATGCACTACAGGGGGTCATCAAGAGACAGATACAGTGAGGCTGTAGACTTACAATGTAATAAGAAAAACACTATGAAAACAACTGGAATTGTTAAAAATAGGAATATACAAAAAATGACATCCACATAACATATCACACCATCACACCATGGTCTGATGAGATAGAACTTTTTGGTGATAATGCTAAGCGGTATGTGTGTAGAAAACCAGGCACTGCTCATCACCTGCCCAATACAATTCCAACAGTGAAACATGGTGGTGGCAGCATCATGCTATGGGGGTGTTTTTCAGCTGCAGGGACAGGATGACTGGTTGCAATCTGTTGACCACTGTCTCCTACTCCTTAGGCTCCATTCACTAGGCATTAAGGACATCGCTCTCTCCTGGTTCTCTTCCTATCTCTCTGACCGCTCCTTCAGTGTTTTGTTCGCTGGCTCCACGTCATCTTCTCTTCCTCTCGCTGTCGGGGTACCTCAGGGCTCAGTCCTTGGCCCCCTTCTCTTCTCTGCCTACACAGCCCCAATTGGACAGACCATCAGCAGATTTGGTTTTCAGTACCATCTTTATGCTGATGACACACAACTATATACGTCATCCCCTGACCTTACCCCCGCTATACTACAGAACGCCAGTGACTGTCTGTCCGCAGTCTCCAACGTCATGTCCGCTGTCTGTCTGAAACTTAACCTCTCAAAAACTGAACTTCTGCTTCCGCCATCTACTAACCTCCCTAAATCTAACATTTCCCTCTCCGTGGGTGGCACCATCATAACTCCCCGGCAGCAGGCGCGCTGTCTGGGTGTTATATTTGACACCAACCTCTCCTTCACATCCCATATACAATGTCTTGCCCGCTCTTGCCGCTTACACCTAAAGAACATCTCCAGAATTCGCCCTTTTCTCACCATGGAAACAACAAAAACCCTCACTGTCGCGTTGATCCACTCCCGCCTGGACTACTGCAATGCTCTATTAATTGGCCTCCCCGCTACTCGACTTTCCCCTCTCCAGTCCATACTTAATGCAGCAGCCAGGGTCATCTATCTGGCTAATCGGTACTCAGACGTGTCCGCTCTTCACCAGTCCTTACACTGGCTGCCCATTCATTATAGGATTCAATTCAAAGTACTTGTTCTCACTCACAAAGCTCTCCACAGTGCAGCACCCCCCTACATCTCCTCCCTCATTTCTGTCTATCGGCCTAGCCGACCGCTGCGCTCTGCTAAAGACTTTCGACTAACCTCTACATTAATCCGTACCTCCCACTCCCGACTCCAAGACTTCTCCCGCGCTGCGCCAATCCTCTGGAATGCTCTACCCCAAGAAATTAGGACTATCCACAATTTGCACAGTTTTAGGCGCTCTCTCAAAACACATCTATTCAGAGCAGCCTATCACGTTCACTAATCAAAGTCATTCTATGTGCAAGTGTGAGTATGTAGCCCATTCACTATCTCTGTCCTCCACCTTCTCAAGATGGCTGGACCATCATTGTAAATACATCATTGTACATACACACCTGTACTTTGTATCTCCCCCACCTCATTGTAGATTGTAAGCTCTCACGAGCAGGGTCGTCTTATTTTACTTTAATTACTGTATTGTTAATGTTGTTACTTATGACCTGTGTGTTGAAACTGTTAAACTGTAAAGCGCTGCGGAATATGTTGGCGCTATATAAATAAAGATTATTATTATTATTATTATTAATTGAAGGAAACATGAATGCGGCTAAGTACAGAGATATCCTGGATGAAAACCTCTTCCAGAGTGCTCTGGACCTCAGACTTGGCCAAATGTTCACCTTCCAACAAGACAATGACCCTAAGTACACAGCTAAAATAACAAAGGAGTGGCTTCAGAACAATTCTGTGATCATTCTTGACTGGCCCAGCCAGAGCCCTGACCTAAACCCAATTGAGCATCTCTGGAGAGACCTGAAAATGGCTGTTCACCAACTTTCACCATCCAACCTGACGGAACTGGAGAGGATCTGCAAGGAAGAATGGCCGAGGATCCCCAAATCCAGGGGTGAAAAACTTGTTGCATCATTCCCAAGAAGACTCATGGCTGTACTAGCTCAAAAGGTGCGTTTACTCAATACTGAGAAAAGGGTCTGAAGACTTATGACCATGTGATATTTCAGTTTTTCTTTTTTAATAAATTTGCAAACATTTCTACATTTCTGGGAGTTTTTTCAGTCAAGATGTGGGGCAGAGTGTACATTCATGAGATAATGAGAAAAAAAATGAACTTTTTTTTAATTTACCCAATGGCTGCAATGAAACAAAGAGTGAAAAATTTAAAGGGGTCTGAATACTTTCCATACCCACTGTAATCCAGAATCCTAATAATTTAGCTTAATAAATCTGCCTAATAGTACAATGTATATGTAGTCCTCTCATGCTGTTGATTTCTTGTGCATTCTTGGACTCACTAGTCTAAGTTTGAACTAGAAATTTACGAAATTTAAGAAAGTTAACATTACGTGACATAAGCCCAGTTCTCAAACTATTGGCCAAAGTACATGTGTAGTTAGAGGTGGTGAGGAATTTAACAATGAGAATTAGTTTATTAAAAATAAAGCTTTTGAATCTGAATACAGAAATAAAAGTTACTTCTTTTTTTCAGCCTTCAATAAGCTAGGATTGAAGCCGTGTCATATAAGCCTGTGAGGTTATTAGGTTGGGGTCAGGAGACGCACAGAAAGTTTGTACTTGAACCGTGATATGAGGATATGCAAAACCGATCAAAACAGCCACAAACTTTAATACTATGTAAAAGCGAATTTCCTCACTATAAAAACCTAAATAATTTTATAATTTAGCCATGCCAGTTGCCTTTTTTGCTGCTGCCAATTCTGTTTTTTCCTTTGCTGAGGCAGCAGGCCAACACGCCTCTGGGATGTCACTTTCCCAAGCCCTATAGCCAACCTATATATGTTTAGATAGTTATCTGTTCTCGCCATAGCGTGGACTTTTACACCCCTTGAGCATTCTGCCAGGACTCACAGACCTATCGCTAAGTATCCCCCCTAGTGCTGCCTTGGACTCTGTGACAGACTCGGTTCTTCTGCTTTGACAAGTTGAGTCTATGATACCGCTGGACAAGTTTGGCCTCAAAATCTCCTCTGTCACTCAGCTCTGCTCTCGTTCCTTGTCGCTGAGTCAACTTTGCAACATTGCTGCCAACGCTGCTACACCAGTTTCCATGATTTTTACTCTACATCATCGGTTCCAATGGTTCCAAGTTTGCTCCTTCATTTGCCATCCTGCTACCTCCACTATTCCGACTGGATCTCTCTGCTGCATTAATGCTATTTATCTGTGCTGCATCAGAACTGCACATTTGGACCAATAATAATAATCTTTATTTTTATATAGCGCTAACATATTCCGCAGCGCTTTACAGTTTGCACACATTATGATCACTGTCCCTGATGGAGCTCACAATCTAATTTCCCTATCAGTTTGTCTTTGGAATCTCTTCAAGGATCCACCTTGCCTGGTGAGACATAACACTACTCAGCTTTGGAATTGCAACAGCAAGATAGAAAACTCATTGAGTTATGGAAATACGAGGATGGAGACAAGTTACAGATCTGCAAATGATGAAAAATGGAAACAAAGTTTTCAAAGCCTCTCGATTTATCCAGTTTGGAGTGTGAGCACCATATGTAGAAATCCCCACACTTACAGCCTCGGCTACTATTAGTGAGATTATTTATGGTCTTCTGAGGAATGTTCTGCCGCTGAATCCACTTGGGCAAATGATGCAGATCTGCTGCTGGTCGCTGCCTGTGCAATTATTGACCAGTGGCGTCGCAGATGTGCTTGATGGGAGACAAGTCTGGAGACGCCACACAGTCTGCACACAGTAGCTAGAGCAACATGGAGCCTGGCATTGTTGAGTTGAGTTGGGACCCTTTGGAGAAATTGCTGAACCTATAGTTCCATAACCAAATCTATGTAAGTGAGTGAACCTAGAATGAAGACTAGAGGCATCTTGTACAGTATTTGACATTATGTCACCTCGCACCATAATCCCAGGAGTAGCACTTATGTGACGATCCCTCATGAAGGACTCTTCATGGCATTGCCAACGTGGTCTCCAGACAAATTTCCAGCTAACATCGGGTCCAAGACAAAAGCAGGACTCATTGCTGAGGAGGATAGGCCTCCATTTCAGCCTCCATTCCAACTGAAGACCAAGTGGGCAATGCCATAAAGAAGCCTTTATAATGGAACGTCACAATTGCAATTTCAATGTTGAGGAGTGTATACGTATCACTATGCGCCGGTTCATTCTGTTATTTTTTCATTTATTTTTATATTATATTTTTAATAAAATTAAACTGAAAAACAAAATTATCGTACAAAAAAAAGAAATATTCCAAAACTTTTCTCCAAATTATAACCATTAACATATTTAGTTGGAATAAATATATAAAAGGGCTTAATAAGCATTCTGGGGAAACTTTGCATTTTTTTTTTTACACCAATTGTAGCTTGGTTTAATTTTCTCCAATATTTTTGCACCAGAATATAATTTTCTGCTAAATAAATGCCCCCTCAGATGGGGTCCAATTGCTATGATCTGTAGATGAGCGGAATCATGCCTCCTCCTGCTAGTTGTCTTTTCGAAGGACCTTCGCTCCAACAATGGAGAGGTTCTACAAATTGTGTGAATCTGATGGCTCTTTTCTAGCAAAGTTGCCAATACGTTCTCCTTGTTGGTGGGATCACTTGGATCCCTACCAGTCATACTTTACAATATACTGTACCATCAGTGAAACATGTCCTGGTGGCAAAGCTGTTTCTTTATTCATAGTGATCTCAACTCTTTGATGTAGCGGAACCTTTCAAATCAACTTTGAAACAATCTATTAAACCGCTCCATGACAATGCCTCTTATCATTACCCATCTGACTATAATCATGAATTGTGAAGACTCCTGGCACCCTTTAAAAAAAAAAAAGGACTAAAAAAAGAAGATTTTAGAAGAATCTTTTTATGTCACATTTAAATCCAGTGACAGAAAGCGATGCATGTGGTCATGACAGCTGCATAGTAATTTCTGAGGGTGGAAGACATGAGTATACCTCCCTCTATGGACCCCTGTGGATATGGATTATAGAGAAGCTGCGTTTCCTATGAAGGGTATTATGTTTCTTCATGGGTGGAAATGATTCCTGTGTACCACATGCATGAGTAAGCCGCTCGCTACCTTTTTATACCCTGACAGAAATATAATCACTGCCCATGTGTAACAGAATTGTTTATTCTGGGGAGAAAAAAAAAATCGTTGCAGATGATTAATCACCAGGGTGTTAAAAAAGGGAGTGATAGCGAGGGAGTTTTTTTTTTTTTATATCTATGCAGCTGTCAATTCGGGGTCTGTCATCTTTGTATATTTTAGTCTTTGAGTACAGCCCAGGGCAAACAGTATAGTCTGCAAACCGTAATAGAAAAATGTACCGTAAGCTTACAAACTACAAAGAACGCAACTAAAAACAAAAAAAACTTTCTTGGAAGTTTGGGGTTTTAATAGCAGCTGCCTCGATATATTCCCAGCCATGCAACTTGCATGTAAGTTTCTGTTCACACATTATTTTGTTTCACTTCCCTTTTCTCGACATATGCCAAAGGGTTTAAAACATTTATGTATTCCAAATCGGCACAAAAATGTAACTTTTGTTATCTATGACCCGAAAATATTAGGCCCCCATACATCTTTTGAGATTTAGTCACTTTTCTTTTTTTTTATTGTCTTGTATTCACTGATGCTCTTTAATTTTGTCTGTAACCAGTTTGGGCAACTTTTTTTAGAGCCAAAAAGTCACACTGAACTACTGAAAACTACTCCAGAAACTTTACTCCAAGCAGGAATTGGAGTGAGATGAACAACATGGGAAGGGAAGCAAAAGACCAGAAAAAGCCATACACCTGACAAATGCTATTGAGAACTCTGCTATTAGAAGTGGAAAGGAAGAACAAAGACGAAAGAATCTAATTAATACAAATATTGGAGAAAGAGAAACCAATCACAAACTAAAATGTTTCTATACTAATGCACAAAGCATGGGCAACAAACAAGGAGAATTGGAACTACTAACACAGGAAAAGAAATATGATGTCATTGGAATCACTGAAACTTGGTGGGACAATACACATGATTGGAATACAAGACTAGAAGGATACAACTTATTTGCAAGAAACAGACTTGATAAACGAGGAGGGGGTGTCGCATTGTATGTTAGAAATGCGTATATCTGCACAGAGATTGAAGCTTCAGAGACTGGGAGTTCTGTGGAAACTGTTTGGGTAAGAATACAAGGACAGAACAATGGAAAGGACACCATTGTAGGCATTTACTACAGGCCGTCTGTGCAAGCTGAAGCTATGGATGAACTCTTTATGCATCAAATGGCCAAGTTCTCCAAAAAATATGACATAGTTGTCATGGGAGATTTCAACTATCCAGACATTTGTTGGGAATCTCTCTCAGGCAAAACTAACAGGTCAAGGAAATTCTTATCCTCTCTTGCTGACAACTTTATCTTCCAAAAGGTAAGGGAGAAAACAAGGGGAACTGCTACCTTGGATCTAATCCTTATAAACAGGGAGGAAATGGTTGAGGAGGTAAAAGTGGCTGGGACCCTAGGAGGTAGCGACCATGCTATTTTAGAATTTTGGATAACTAGAGGCGGAAGACCTGTGAAGACTCAGACATCAAGGTTAGATTTCAGAAAGGCAGATTTTAAGGGATTCAGAAAGAGAATTGGAGGGATCCAATGGCTGGATATCCTTAAAGACAAAAATGTCCAGGAAGGATGGGAAATCTTGAAAAATGAAATTCTCAAAGCACAGTTGTTAACAATTCCGAAAAGAGGGAAGAATAGGAAGCAGTTAAGGAAACCAGGATGGATGAACACAGAACTTAAGCACATGCTAAAAAGGAAGAAAAAAATGTTTATAAAATGGAAAGAGGGAGGCATATCTAAAGAAGAATATAATGTGGTCTGCAGAACCTGCAGGGCACAAATCAGATTATCTAAAGCTGAAAATGAATTGAGGCTTGCAAGAGATGTCAAAAGCAATAATAAAGGATTTTGGGGATATGTCAAAAGTAAAAGAAAAGTCAAAGATGCTATAGGATTTTTACAGGATGAAAATGATGAAATGGTAAGACAGGATGTTGAGAAGGCTGAACTTTTAAATTCCTATTTTGCATCTGTTTTCTCTCAGAAAGGAAATGTAACATCAACTGTTATTCACTGTCCTATTAAGGGAATAGAAGAATCCAGGATATCTATAAACAGAAAGATAGTGAGGAAACACTTAGCTAGCCTAAATGAATTCAAGTCTCCAGGTCCAGATGAATTACACCCCAGAGTACTGAAGGAGATAGCAGAAGAAATTTTTGAACCCCTCTCTATAATCTTTGAAAATTCTTGGAGAACAGGAGAAGTGCCAGAAGACTGGAGAAGAGCAAATGTTGTTCCTATCTTCAAAAAGGGGAAGAAGGTGGACCCAGGTAACTATAGGCCGGTGAGTCTGACTTCTATACCAGGAAAGATCTTTGAACAAATTATTAAACAACATGTATGTCAATACCTGGATAAGAATGAAGTGATTAAACAGAGTCAGCATGGGTTTGTAACTAATAAGTCATGTCAGACTAACTTAATTTCCTTCTATGATGGAATCACTGATTGGGTGGATCAAGGAAATGCTGTAGATATAGTATATCTTGACTTCAGCAAAGCATTTGACAAAGTCTCTCATACAATCCTTATTGAAAAAATGATTAAGTATGGAATGGACAAGGCAACTGTTAGGTGGATTCATAACTGGCTTAGTGATCGGACCCAAAGAGTGGTCGTAAATGGCTGCACATCCAGTTGGAAGAATGTCTCAAGTGGGGTACCACAGGGCTCTGTCCTGGGCCCTGTATTGTTCAACATCTTTATCAACGATTTAGATGAAGGAATTGAGGGTAAACTGATTAAATTTGCTGATGACACAAAGCTAGGAGGGATAGCTAATACTAGAGAAGAGAGAGAGAGGATTCAAAAAGATTTAAATAAACTGGAGAAGTGGGCAGCAACTAACAGAATGGTTTTTAACAGGGAGAAATGCAAAGTACTACATCTGGGCAATAAAAATGGAAAAAGCATATATAGAATGGGAGGAATAGGGCTAAGTGACAGCACATGTGAAAAAGACTTGGGTATACTAATAGATCACAGACTGAATATGAGTCAACAGTGTGATGCAGCAGCAAAAAAGGCAAATGCAATTCTAGGATGTATTAACAGAAGCATACAGTCTAGATCACGTGAAGTCATTATTTCCCTCTACTCCTCTTTGGTCAGACCTCATCTGGAATATTGTGTCCAGTTTTGGGCACCACATTTTAAAAAAGACATCAAAAAACTGGAGCAAGTTCAGAAAAGAGCGACCAGAATGGTGACCGGTCTGCAAACCCTGTCTTATGAGGAAAGGTTGCAGGATTTGGGAATGTTTAGTTTGCAAAAGAGAAGACTGAGAGGAGACTTAATAGCTGTCTACAAATATCTAAAGGGCTGTCACATTGTAGAAGGATCAACTTTATTCTCATTTGCACAAGGAAAGACTAGAAGCAATGGGATGAAACTGAATCGGAGGAGACACAGATTAGATATTAGAAAAAACTTTTTGACAGTTAGAGTGATCAATGAGTGGAACAGGCTGCCACGAGTAGTGGTGAGTTCTCCTTCAATGGAAGTCTTCAAACAGAGGCTGGACAGACATCTGACTGGGATGATTTAGCGAATCCTGCTTTGAGCAGGGGGTTGGACCAGATGGCCCAGGAGGTCCCTTCCAACTCTACGATTCTATGATTCTATGATTCTAAAAAAAAAATGACATTTGGTAAAAGTCGCATCTAAAATATCTGGATAAGCAAATTTGAGGAAAAAATAAAAAAAAGACCTTAAAAAAAGAGAAAGACAATATAAAAAGTGGTGCATAATGTAGAGAGAATAAGGTGCAAATTGAAAATCCTCTAAAATGGAGCAAACTACTCCAGAAAAGTGGAGTAACAAGAATGATTAATCGGGAGTAGTGATGAGCGAACGTGCTCGTGTGCTAACTGAGTATCTGTCACCGAAGGTGACTATAACATTTTTTTATTTTACGTGAGGAAATATTGTAGGTTTTGTCTAAGAAGTGAGCATCCCCTTTAACGCTCATGGCATACCTTTGTGTTTAGAAATTTTTTACACAAATTTCAGATTCAGCAAAGTCAGATTTTTTGGGGGATTCACTGCAAATCCTGCGGAATGGCACTTGGCGGGCTTTGGTTAGCTGCATTCTAAACATTCTTATTAGACTGCATTACATGAGTCTTCCTCCTAATTGCTGCATTGCTATAGAAGAAAACAAAAACTAAAAATGAGAAAGAATTAATTGTGTGGTGCCATCTTCAGTTGGGTCTGTATACTCTATAGGTCAGACCAGGTTAGAGTGGAGTATATTATGGAGAACCAACCAGCATTATGGACTGACACTCATATGATTAGACATATCACATAGACCAAACATCAGACAAGGAAAAGTTGGAGAAAAAAAAAGCAAGAAAACAGCATAAAACTATTGAAGATATTAGTGGCTAATGATGCAAAAATGTTACAGATACGTGTAACATCTCACAACACTTTCCCCTGTGCTGGATCATGAAGAGGTACAGTAAGTGCCGTAAGTTAACACCAACACCATTAAGTGTGGAAGTTTGTAATGGTTGTTATACAAGGACCTTTTCTAATGGTTGGCCAAAAAGGGCTGGACGGTACTAAAGTTGATACAAATCGGTTTGCAGGACTTGGTTCTTTGGCCGCATCAGTAATCTGTAGTCACTGGAAGGGAAGCTCTGAAAGCCACCTCTTACCTGACAGCAACTATGGCTCTTTTTCTGATTAGCTGGCCCAGTGTGACATCACATGTGCATCTCGCACCTGGTCAGCCATTTAAAAGGAAGTCGAGGCATGCTGTCAGGTTAGAGGGCTCCTGTCCAGCAACCACAGATTACCGACATGGTCAATGATCCAGGTCTTCCGAAAGGATCCACACCAAGTCTAGTGATACCTTCTATTAATATCTCTGATGTCTAAAAAATTGGGGAGGTAAGACATGAACTTGGAAACAAGCAGAGTTAGCAAAAAGCAGGAGGATGAAGCTGGCATGGATGGAATAGATGACAACTGGTGAAAAGCTGATCAGGAATGGAGGACAGATAGACCACAGCAGAGAAAGATCAGCTTAGGTGAGAGCTATGATAGGCATTAGCGCACCACTTAGTATCAAGCTGAAATTTGAGCATCAGCCATTCTTTGCCACTAGTACCCCAGCAAACCTAAATGACGAGTTAGGGGCTTTTCATTTGATATGTTGGCCCTACATTAATCATTCATCTAAAAAAAAGTGCCACACATCTATTCACCCAACAGAGGCCAGAACAGCGTCCTTGTGTCTTACATCTCTCTGATACTATATTATAGCCATTTTATTTTATATAAATAAGTAGTCATAGAATCATAGAATCGTAGAGTTGGAAGGGACCTCCTGGGCCATCTTGTCCAACCCCCTGCTCAAAGCAGGATTCGCTAAATCATCCCAGTCAGATGTCTGTCCAGCCTCTGTTTGAAGACTTCCATTGAAGGAGAACTCACCACCTCTCGTGGCAGCCTGTTCCACTCATTGATCTCTCTAACTGTCAAAAAGTTTTTTCTAATATCTAATCTGTGTCTCCTCCCATTCAGTTTCATCCCATTGCTTCTAGTCTTTCCTTGTGCAAATGAGAATAAAGATGATCCTTCTACAATGTGACAGCCCTTTAGATATTTGTAGACAGCTATTAAGTCTCCTCTCAGTCTTCTCTTTTGCAAACTAAACATTCCCAAATCCTGCAGCCTTTCCTCATAAGACAGGGTTTGCAGACCGGTCACCATTCTGGTCGCTCTTTTCTGAACTTGCTCCAGTTTGTTGATGTCTTTTTTAAAATGTGGTGCCCAAAACTGGACACAATATTCCAGATGAGGTCTGACCAAAGAGGAGTAGAGGGAAATAATGACTTCACGTGATCTAGACTGTATGCTTCTGTTAATACATCCTAGAATTGCATTTGCCTTTTTTGCTGCTGCATCACACTGTTGACTCATATTCAGTCTGTGATCTATTAGTATACCCAAGCCTTTTTCACATGTGCTGTTGCTTAGCCCTATTCCTCCCATTCTGTATATGCTTTTTTCATTTTTATTGCCCAGATGTAGTACTTGGCATTTTTCCCTGTTAAAAACCATTCTGTTAGTTGCTGCCCACTTCTCCAGTTTATTTATATCTTTTTGAATCCTCGCTCTCTTCTCTAGTATTAGCTATCCCTCCTAACTTTGTGTCATCAGCAAATTTAATCAGTTTACCCTCAATTCCTTCATCTAAATCGTTGATAAAGATGTTGAACAATACAGGGCCCAGGACAGAGCCCTGTGGTACCCCACTTGAGACATTCTTCCAACTGGATGTGCAGCCATTTACGACCACTCTTTGGGTCCGATCACTAAGCCAGTTATGAATCCACCTAACAGTTGCCTTGTCCATTCCATACTTAGTCATTTTTTCAATAAGGATTGTATGAGATACTTTGTCAAATGCTTTGCCGAAGTCAAGATATACTATATCTACAGCATTTCCTTGATCCACCCAATCAGTGATTCCATCATAGAAGGAAATTAAGTTAGTCTGACATGACTTATTAGTTACAAACCCATGCTGACTCTGTTTAATCACTTCATTCTTATCCAGGTACTGACATACATGTTGTTTAATAATTTGTTCAAAGATCTTTCCTGGTATAGAAGTCAGACTCACCGGCCTATAGTTGCCTGGGTCCACCTTCTTCCCCTTTTTGAAGATAGGAACAACATTTGCTCTTCTCCAGTCTTCTGGGACTTCTGTTCTCCAAGAATTTTCAAAGGTTATGGAGAGGGGTTCAAAAATTTCTTCTGCTATCTCCTTCAGTACTCTGGGGTGTAATTCATCTGGACCTGGAGACTTGAATTCATTTAGGTTAGCTGTTTCCTCACTATCTTTCCGTTTATAGATATCCTGGATTCTTCTATTCCCTTAATAGGACAGTGAAGAACAGTTGATGTTACATTTCCTTTCTGAGAGAAAACAGATGCAAAATAGGAATTTAAAAGTTCGGCCTTCTCAACATCCTGTCTTACCATTTCATCATTTTCATCCTGTAAAAATCCTATAGCATCTTTGACTTTTCTTTTACTTTTGACATATCCCCAAAATCCTTTATTATTGCTTTTGACATCTCTTGTAAGCCTCAATTCATTGTCAGCTTTAGATAATCTGATTTGTGCCCTGCAGGTTCTGCAGACATCATATTCTTCTTTAGATATGCCTCCCTCTTTCCATTTTATAAACATTTTTTTCTTCCTTTTTAGCATGTGCTTAAGTTCTGTGTTCATCCATCCTGATTTCCTTAAATGCTTCCTATTCTTCCCTCTTTTCAGAATTGTTAACAATTGTACTTTGAGAATTTCACAATTGTTAACAATTCCGATAGTTGATGACATTTTGGGTACCTGAGACATATCTTTAAATGTATGCCGCATTGTATGCATTATTTTTAGGATGGGTGACATGCCACCGTAGAAAACATCAGAACCTTCAATCTGAAGTTTATACGGGGCAATACTGACAATAAGCCGGCTCTTAGGCCAAACGTTGCTCTTCCAACCAAGCCAAACCTAAGTCTAGTTGATAGTATTCAGATTAGACCTTCAGATGATCGATGGGGGTGATGGTGTCCATCCACTACGACCTGATATTGATGGATAGGACATCAATATAATGCCCAACAGCCCTTTAAGGACCAAGTTTCCTGCTAAGGGATGCAAGTTCCAGGTGTCTCAATCAACAGGACCAGCAATGACTTCTGAAGTAGCGACAGGTTATGGGACCTCACAGGTTGCACAATGCTAAGGACAGATATGCGAGGGGCCAAAGTGGAGGTATGCAATTGCGAGGACTTTTTGTGAACTGTACACATGTTTTCTAGTGTTATGGACATTTGCTGGTAGGGTCAAGGAAGGTTATGGACCAAGTGTCAAGCCAGGAAGCCAACAAGTATTTCTTAACATACTTGGGTTACATAAGAGTCTGCCCTTTTTTAGGTAGTATTTAAGGTCTTGGTAGGTGGCATGCAAAACTTGTAAAATTCTCCCATTGGTGCCAAATACATGGTTCTGATTTCTTACAATTGTGTGCGATAATTAGAGTGGTGTCTGTAAGTGGCTGTGATACACATTGATATTTTAGAATACGCCGGAATGTTATTTTGTATAAGTAGCGGTATCACCTGTTTGTTTCATTTTGTCTTTTCACAGCCAAGAAGCAAATAATTTCTACAAAAACTGTTATCTGGAAAATGGAGGCTGATAATTTGGCCAGTGACCCATGCGCGCCTGCATACATTTTACGGCTGTCAATCTCTCTGACAGCATCATAACACATGCTTATTGCTAGATGGAATAATGGATGTGCTTTACAAATGCAGTCATAAATTTGTTAGTCTCACACTGAAATGTCAATTACTGTATATTATCTAGAATTTACAAACACATACCGTGCCTATTCTCTGCACTCTTTTCAGGTTTTATTGTGCTTTATTTTACATTGAAATTGGCACAGGCTGTTTATATTGGTAGTTATGTGATAGAAGAGTGCGCCATACATTGACCGCCTGACACTTCTTTCTCATAGGAGACCGTTTTATGCTTATGGGTGTAGTGTAAACCTCGGCTGACATCTAAAAGTGGTCATATACAGTCCACAAACAAGCGCCGATTGACAATAAACAATCAGACTGACTCTTCTTTAATGGCCACCTACACGGCCGACGCAAACTGTATGGGGACCGAATGACTGTTAATATGATCATTGGGTCCGCATACAAAGTGCATGTTGTCGGCATCACATCCCCAGTTTATGTTGGGCAATGCTTTGCAGGCAATAATGATTGCGATCCCGGCTTAAACTATTCAATTAGCCATAAAACTAGTGTTTTGCTAATTTGGCAGCTTATTGATGACATATATAACGTATTTTTCGCTTTGTAAGATGCACTTTTTCCCCCCAAACTTGGGGGGGGGGAAATGGGGGTGCGTCTTACAAAGCATACATGCCTTACCGGGTGTAGGCCGCAGGGGTGTCCGGGTGTCTCCGGAAGCCCGGCGGTTCTGTGGGTGTCTCCGGTGCCCAGCGGTGTCTCCGGCACTTCCCGGGGCTCTGCCAACATTTTGCGACAGGCGAGAGCCCCAGGGCACTTTCTTGCTTCCTTCTGTGTGATGGACTCTGGCAATATGGAGGCTGCCGCCGGGGCGGCGCATGCGCTGATGGTGATCTTGGGACTAAGATCTCGAGAGATGAGATCTCAGCGAATCCGCTCAGAACTATATGGGAGGATCTGGTCAATGACCAGAAGAGAGCTGGGTCCACAGTCTCAAACATTTTACCATTAGTAACACACTGCGCCATCATGGATTTTCCCCATTGTGGGTCCAGCAGTGTTATATCTTGCTTGGTGAGGTGGATTCCCGAAGCCCTCAGCGTGGATCAGCGGTGTTTGTGTAGCGTGTACAGATGACGATTGCGGCAGTGAAGTGAGCAGGAGTGGAGTAATAGATCAGAAGGAATTAAAAGTTCGAGCAAATGGAACAGTAAAGCACTTTCAAGTCAATAGCACAGTTGAGAAGACTCAGCAATGGGGCAGAGTATGTCCTGAGTAGCACTGACCAGTGATGTTGCAGAACTGTGTTGGTCAGGAGACTTTGCTGCAGTGACAAAGAAAAGCCCAGCAACGTAGCAAAGTTGAGTAAGTCAGGAGATTTCTGAAAATGATGTAGCAGAGCACAGCAATGTAGCAAAGTTGAGTAACTCAGGAAATTTCTGAAAATGAGGTAGCAGAGCCCAGCAATGTAGCAAAGTTAAGTAAGGAGATTTCTGGAAATTATGTAGCAGAGCCCAGCAATGTAGCTTGTAGACTGTGAGCCTTCAGGGATCTATCTCCTCCTGTACCAGTTGGTTTCCTGCATTGTTTCATGATTATTGTACTTACTTTTTATTATGTATACTCCTTTTCACATGTCAAGCGCCATGGAATAAATGCCGCTATAATAAAAACACAATAATAATAGTTCGGGACAGTCATTGAAGCAATAGAGCAAAGTTGAGTAGGTCAGGAAACTCACTAAAGGGATGTATCAGAGTTTGGCAACATACAGTAGCTACGTGCAGGTTAGGAGACTCCCTGCAGCAGAGCCCAGCGATGTAGCAGACTGGGTATGTCAGGAGGCACAGTGGAAAAAAAATCAGCTGAAAGGAACGGCGGTAAAATAAAATCTATGGAGTGGCTAGAAAAACAACCTGAATACTGAGCCTATAAGGCTTTGGAAGGTGACGTGAGAGGGGCACCTCAGGTAACCATGGCTGAAGCTGGGACCTGTGAGTAAAATTTATGAACCCATGTTCACCAGTTATTGGCAATGTAAATGGACTTTTTAAGTTGTTGGTCAAATAAGTTCAGCTATCTCTCCTAACTCCCCTATATATATATGCACTCGTCTAGCAGCAGCTGGGAAGTAAAGCGATCAGGCATTTTATTTCAGCATGTCCTATCCTTTTGCCAGTCATCTGCTGAAGGTGAGTGAAGAGGATCCCTTGCAGATGAATTGGTGAATTCGGCAAAGTCGTCCGACTTTAATGTGTATCGTGGACTCTGGGCAACACATAAACTTTCCGTAGATCATCAGATCGATACAGATGCGCAACTTTAGTCCACAAAAAGACATGCAACATTGGACCGCAGCACCAAATGCAAAAAAGTCTCTGAAACACTGACCTAAAATTAGGGCCACGAGCTGCATCATGTGAGCAATTTAGAATCGGAATCAACGACGCGGTGCCATTGAGCAATGGGGTGCAGACGCATGTAGCTTAAATTGAACTTTATGGTGGATAAATCTCTTTCGATCTACTACCAAAATCCAACAAGTTTGTATTTTCCTTAACTTTGGTTTCACGGTTGCAATCCCTGCATGTGTTGCAGCTGTCGAAAAGCCGTGGGGTCTTGAACATATTTTTCGAGCACGCCGAATTCACTTGGTTAGCACAAGAGCATGCTCAGATAACATCTTATCCGAACACGTACGCTCGTCATCACCAATACTTATACATTTTTACATTCACCACTAGAGGGCGCTTAGGAGCATTTACATTGAACTCAATAAAAACACTGTATGCATTTCGCTCCAGAGCTCCTCCTGGTGGTGACTTCAGGAAGATTAAAAATTCATAATCTTTATTTGTGGGATTTGGAGAAAAAAAACGATTTGAATAAACTAGAGCAACATTTTGCACTAAATTAAATTAAAACTCATACAATTATGTTCCAATTATGTTCAAGGATGAAGGATCTTTTTGGTCATCAGCCCTTAGTCGTTCCCTAAATAGTGTTATTTCCTACTAGTCCAAGGTCTAATTTTCTAAATTACTCGATAGGAAAGGTACATCATATTATATACACTGTAGTGTGTGCAATCATACATAACGCCAAGGTTAAATGATGTGCACCACTGCTCCGCGTACGGCCCTGAATGCACAGCGTTGTGATCATTTTCCGAGCGTCGGTATGTGCTCAAGGGCGGCTGAACACTAGTTAAATGAAGTGAAGTAGAAAAAAAAATGCCTGTGATTGAAGTCTTGCTCTCGTAAGGCTGGCCATGGAGACACCTCGCTGTGTTTTTCCCCGCTGTAGCCTGGTAACAGTCTATGTTTCTTTGCACCCATCTGTTTAGAAACAGAACCGGACAAGCTGAGCAGCCGGGTTCAAGGAACAATGCAATCAAGGCATTTTGGTATTCGCTGTTGAGGCATGCACTTCCAAAGAGGCGACCATTGATCTGACATCACGCTGGATGTGCCCAACGCTGATTTACACAGATCTCAAGAGTCTTGTCTTCAGCTCTGACTTTTTTTTTTTTTGAAGATTAAGTACCGTGGCTTGAGGTTATCATGGGCTTAAGAGATTTCAGACATACCTTTTATAGATTTTCCAAAGGAATTAAAGGATAAATCTATTGCTAAGAGGTTCTTTCAAATATTAAACTCCCCGAGGCTTTAGAACCAGGTAAACATGTCTAACATGAGAAGACCCAATCAGCTCACAGGTCACGGTGTCTGCCATGCACAGATACAATGAAAACATCTTTATTTCCTAGGCTTTAGAAGACCCATGGTCTCCTGCAGGTGTTGTACGCCATTATATTCCGTATGCATTGGGACCAAAGCCTCCAGGCGGCATCGATTACAAAGTGAACATGTGCTTAAGACCCTACCAGGGACCTGTCCGGCACCACCTACAGCTATGCCACCGACGCCAATCTGCAAACGTTTTACTTCTTGCAGTGTAGTAACATCTTCATTCCTGTAGGTGGTAGTGTTGCTCCGGGTGTATTTGATGATGTTTGTAAACAGCGATGATAATTGTCAATGACATAGATTTATTCTGTCCTGAAGGTAGAGACAGAAAATATCATCGATGCTGACTCTCTACTGTCTGCAGAGTATTCTGTGTCTGGCACTCGGTTACTGGCCTCATTACATAGAATCACACCAAGTATAGGGTGGGTCCTATATTCTGTGACATGCCCAAAGAGAGACTGTTTATATAGCAAAGGGAACTCTTATCATTGCTGGTATCAGCCCCATAACTTCTAATAAATCTCATCTTCATGGCATTTTTGATTGAAGCTTTATCCCTAGTTAAAAGGGTCAGTAATATATTACATACCGTATATACTCGAGTATAAGCCGATCCGAGTATAAGTTGAGACACCTAATTTTGCCACGGAAAACTGGGTAAGCTTATTGACTCAAGTATAAGCCGGGTATGCATTGTCCCCTCATCCCTGTCCTGGTATGTGTGGCTCCCCCTGTCCTGGTATGTGGCTTCCCCGTTTTGTCCTGGTATGTGTGGCTCCTCCATTCTGTCCTGCTATGTGTGGCTTCTCCGTCCTGTTCTGCTATATGTGGCTCCTTCGTCCTGTCCTGCTATGTGTGGCTCCCCCCGTCCTGTCCTGCTATGCGTGGCTCCCCCTGTCCTGTCCTGCTATGCGTGGCTCCCCCTGTCCTGTCCTGCTATGCGTGGCTCCCCCTGACCTGTCCTGCTATGCGTGGCTCCCCCTGTCCTGTCCTGCTATGTGTGGCTCGTCCTGTCCTGCTATGCGTGGCTCCCCCTGTCCTGTCCTGCTATGCGTGGCTCCCCCTGACCTGTCCTGCTATGCGTGGCTCCCCCTGACCTGTCCTGCTATGCGTGGCTCCCCCTGTCCTGTCCTGCAATGCGTGGCTCCCCCTGACCTGTCCTGCTATGCGTGGCTCCCCCTGTCCTGTCCTGCTATGCGTGGCTCGTCCTGTCCTGCTATGCGTGGCTCCCCCTGTCCTGCTCTGTGTGGCTCCCCCTGTCCTGTCTTGCTATGTGTGGCTTGTCCGTCCTGTCCTGCTATGTGTGGCTCCTTCCTCCTGTCCTGCCATGTGTGGCTCCCCCCATCCTGTCCTGCTATGCGTGGCTCCCGCTGTCCTGTCCTGTTATGCGTGGCTCCCCCAGTCCTGTCCTGTTATGCGTGGCTCCCCCTGTCCTGTCCTGCTATGTGTGGCTTCTCCGTCCTGTTCTGCTATATGTGGCTCCTTCCTCCTGTCCTGCTATGCGTGGCTCCCCCCATCCTGTCCTGCTATGCGTGGCTCCCGCTGTCCTGTCCTGTTATGCGTGGCTCCCGCTGTCCTGTCCTGTTATGCGTGGCTCCCCCTGTCCTGTCCTGCTATGTGTGGCATCCCCTTTCCTATGTGTGGTTCCCCACGACCTGTACTGCTATGGGTGGCTCCCCCTTTCCTTTCCTGCTCTGTGTGGCTCCCCCTGTCATGTCATGCTATGTGTGGCTCCCCCTGTCCTGTCCTGCTCTTTGTGGCTCCCCCTTTCCTTTCCTGCTCTGTGTGGCTACCCCTGTCATGTCATGCTATGTGTGGCTCCCCCTGTCCTGTCCTGCTCTGTGTGGCTCCCCCTGTCCTGTCCTGCTATGTGTGGCTCCCCCTGTCCTGTCCTGCTCTGTGTGGCTCCCCCTGTCCTTTCCTGCTCTGTGTAGCTCCCCCTGTCCTGTCCTGCTCTGTGTGGCTCCCCCTGTCCTGTCCTGCTATGTGTGGCTCCCCCTGTCCTGTCCTGTTATGTGTAGCTCCCCCTGTCCTGTCCTGCTCTGTGTGGCTCCCCCTGTCCTTTCCTGCTCTGTGTGGCTCCCCCTGTCCTGTCCTGCTCTGTGTAGCTCCCCCTGTCCTATGTGTGGTTCCCCATGACCTGTCCTGCTATGTGTGGCTCCCCCTGTCCTTTCCTGCTCTGTGTGGCTCCCCCTGTCCTACTATGTGTGGCTCCCCCTGTTGCATGCATGGCTCCTCCGTCCTCCCCCTTGTATGCATGGCTCCCTCCCGTACTCCCCATGAATGCATGGCTCCCCTGTACTCCCCATGTATGCATGGCTCCCCTGTACTCCCCCGTGTATACATGGCTCCCCTGTACTCCCCTGTGTATACATGGCTCCCCGTACTCCCCATGTATGCATGGCTCCCTCATACTCCCCCGTGAATGCATGGCTCCCCCGTCCTCCCCCCTGTATGAATGGCTCGGCTCCACCGTCCTCACCGTCATACTCACCCCCTCCTGGCGTGGTGTCTGCACTTTCCTGCTTCTCCGTTGCCCCGGGGCCAGCAGCTTCTTCCTGCACAGAGTGGTCACATAGCACCGCTCATTAAGGTAATGAATATGTGCTCCATGCCTATGGGAGTGAAGACGCATGCATATTCATTACCTTAATGAGCGGTACCACATGACTGCTCTGCACAGGAAGAAGCTGCCGGCGCAAGACAATGGTGATGCAAGGATGGAGAGCCAGCGACAGAGGTTGAGTATTGATGTCTGACTCATGTATAAGCCAAGGGGGGCATTTTCAGCACAAAAAAATGTGCTGAAAACCTCGACTTAAACACGAGTATATAGGGTATATTGATAACTATGAATCAGAGTTATGATGTATTATTTTAAATAAGGGCAGTATTATAGTAGATATATTCTTGTACATAGGGGGCAGTATTATAGTAGTTATATTCTTGTACATAGGGGGCAGTATTATAGTAGCTATATTCTTGTACATAGGGGCAGTATTATAGTAGTTATATTCTTGTACATAGGGGCAGTATTATAGTAGTTATATTCTTGTACATAGGGGCAGTATTATAGTAGTTATATTCTTGTACATAGGGGCAGTATTATAGTAGATATATTCTTGTACATAGGGAGAAGTATTATAGTAGTTATATTCTTGTACATAGGAGCAGTATTATAGTAGCTATATTCTTGTACATAGGGGGCAGTATTATAGTAGTTATATTCTTGTACATAGGGGGCAGTATTATAGTAGTTATATTCTTGTACATAGGGAGAAGTATTATAGTAGTTATATTCTTGTACATAGGGGGCAGTATTATAGTAGTTATATTCTTGTACATAGGGAGAAGTATTATAGTAGTTATATTCTTGTACATAGGAGCAGTATTATAGTAGCTATATTCTTGTACATAGGGGGCAGTATTATAGTAGTTATATTCTTGTACATAGGGGGCAGTATTATAGTAGTTATATTCTTGTACATAGGGAGAAGTATTATAGTAGTTATATTCTTGTACATAGGGGGCAGTATTATAGTAGTTATATTCTTGTACATAGGGAGAAGTATTATAGTAGTTATATTCTTGTACATAGGGGGCAGTATTATAGTAGCTATATTCTTGTACATAGGGGGCAGTATTATAGTAGTTATATTCTTGTACATAGGGGGCAGTATTATAGTAGTTATATTCTTGTACATAGGGAGCAGTATTATAGTAGTTATATTCTTGTACATAGGAGGCAGTATTATAGTAGTTATATTCTTGCACATAGGGGGCAGTATTATAGTAGTTATATTCTTGCACATAGGAGGCAGTATTATAGTAGTTATATTTTTGTACATAGAGGCAGTATTATAGTAGTTATATTCTTGTATATAGGGGACAGTATTATAGTAGTTATATTCTTGTACATACGAGCAGTATTATAGTAGTTATATTCTTGTACATAGGGGACAGTATTATGGTAGTTATATTCTTGTACATAGGGGACAGTATTATAGTAGTTATATTCTTGTACATAGGGGCAGTATTATAGTAGCTATATTCTTGTACATAGGGGGCAGTATTATAGTAGTTATATTCTTGTACATAGGGGGCAGTATTATAGTAGTTATATTCTTGTACATAGGGAGCAGTATTATAGTAGTTATATTCTTGTACATAGGGGCAGTATTATAGTAGCTATATTCTTGTACATAGGGGGCAGTATTATAGTAGTTATATTCTTGTACATAGGGGGCAGTATTATAGTAGTTATATTCTTGTACATAGGGGGCAGTATTATAGTAGTTATATTCTTGCACATAGGGGACAGTATTATAGTAGTTATATTCTTGTACATAGGAGCAGTATTATAGTAGTTATATTCTTGTACATAGGGGGCAGTATTATAGTAGTTATATTCTTGTACATAGGGGACAGTATTATAGTAGTTATATTCCTGTACATAGGGGGCAGTATTATAGTAGTTATATTCTTGTACATAGGGGACAGTAATATCGTAGTTATATTCCTGTATATAGGGGCAGTATTATAGTAGTTATATTCCTGTATATAGGGGCAGTATTATAGTAGTTATATGCTCACCATGGGAATTTAACCTAAAGTCTTGTAATTGTGAAATATAATATTAAGATGTAGAAATCTCAAAATAAATTAACAGAATCAGTATTACCGTACATTAAAAATGTTAATAAGTAAAAGTTGTAAAAAATATATTTCTCTAGTACAAAGCCATGAAATAAATACAATGAAAATTTCTTATCAATAATAATGCAAAAAATATATATTAACGCCTTCAAATACTAATATTCTGAACTTAAGTGCTTCTAGAGCCGGAGAGTGAACGTGTAAACACTAAATGCAGCGGTGCTGAGTTCTCTGGTTTACTTTTAAGGGAAAACAATTAATGAACTGTATGACGTTTTTATAGCTGGTTAACAGACTTATACATCTTTAATTAATTGTAATGAAGTGGGTGAGAAGTTTATTAGAACTGGTTAACTCAATATCATTCTGCAGGTCTCTGGTGACAGGAGAACCCGTGCATTTAAACAAAGTACCGTATATAAAAAAAAGTTTTATTATGTTTAACCAGAGGCCCAAAGTGTCAAAACAAAACATCTTTTTGCCGCTAAGTTTTCAGGTAGTGATCTCCAAATCTCCAAGCTAACAGACAGTAAATATGACTCCTGGGAATATATATATATATATATATATATATATATATAGCTCTGGCAAAAAATTAAGAGACCACTGCAAAATGTTCAGTTTGTCTGACTTTTCTCTTTACATTTTTGAGTAAAATGTAAATTGCTCTTTTATTCTATAAACTACTGACAACATGTCTCCGAATTTCCAAGCACTAAATTTTGTATTTATTTTCAGAGAATGAGAAATGGTCAAAATAACAAAAATAATGCAGTGTTTGCAGACCTGAAATAATGATAAGAAAACAAGTTCATAATCATTTAGAAACAACAATACTAATGTTTTAACTCAGGAAGAGTTCAGAAATCAATATTTTGTGGAATAACCATGATTGTTAATCCCAGCATTCATGCGTCTTGGCTGCTTTCCACCAGTCTGTCACACTGCTTTTGGGTGACCTTATGCCACTCCTGGTACAATAATGTATGCAGTTCTTCTTTGTTTGATGGCTTGTGACTATCCAACTTCCTCTTGATTACATTCCAGAGGTTTTCAGTGGGGTTCAGGTCTGGAGATTGGGCTGTCCATGACAGGGATTTGATGTGGTGCTCCTTCATCCACACATTGATTGACTGAGCTGTGTGGCATGGCGCATTGTCCTGCTGGAGAAGCCAGTCCTCAGAGTTGGGGAACATTGCCTGAGCAGAAGGAATCAACTGTTTTCCAGGATAACCTTGTATGTGGCTTGATTCCTACGTCCTTCGCAAAGATTAACCTGCCCAATTCCAGCCTTGCTGAAGCATCCCCAGATCATCACCGATCCTCCACCAAATTTCTCAGTGGGTGCAAGACACTGTGGCTTGTCCGCCTCTCCACGTCTCCGTCTAACCATTAGATGACCAGGTGTTGGGCAAAACTGAAAATTAGACTCATCAGAGAAGATTACCTTACTCCAGTCCTCTATGGTCCAATCCTTATGGTCTTTGGTAATTTCAGCCTGGCTCTCCTTTGCTTCTTATTGATGAAAGGCTTTTTTCTAGCTTTACATGACTTGAGCACTGCCTTTAGGAGCCTGTTACGAACAGTTCTTGCCGTGCACTTCACCCCAGCTGCCATTTGCCATTCCTTTGGTAGGCCACTTGATGTCATCCTGCGGTTGCTGAGTGACATTCAAATAAGATGACGGTCATCCCGGTCAGTGGAGAGTCGTTTTCGCCTTTTGCCGGTCTGTAGCTTTGTTGTCCCCAATGTCTGCTGCTTGACCTTGTTGTAATGGACTGCCGTCTTAGAAATTTTAAGGATGGAGGCAACATGACGTTCACTGTATCCCTCTGCTAGTAAAGCCAGAATTTAGCCATTCTTTTCCTCACTCAAGACTTATTTTTTCAACTCCTTTGGCATGGTTAAAAGTTATTTTTTCATTCCTATTACTTTTGGGATATTACTAGCACTTGTTTTGCCATCCAGCTTGTCCTATTGCAAGAGGATTGTGAATAGCACAGCAGGGTTTTTATACTTTCCTTCATTAAATAAGATTTGGCTCAGGTGATCACCTAATCAGAAGCACAGTAAGTAGAATGAGGTGTACTCTGGGTGGAATTCAACTGACACTGGAATGGAATGGCTGTCAGACATGGAGAGAAGCTGATTTTTATAAAACTGTAAAACTTTTGTAAAACTTTTTAGTGGGCTCTTCATTTTTGCCAGAGATGTTTCTAAATTAAAACACAAATAAAAGAAAAAAAATTAATTGGAGAGTTTTTTTTTCAATGTTTTTGCTATATTTTTTTAAATACTTGTTAATTTTTCTTATTTATTATAATTTGAGATGAGCTTATCTTTTTGAAATTCAACAGTTTACTGTTTTTTCTAAATTTTGCCAAAAAATTTGATTTGCACAGAGTAAATTTGTACAGATTTCAATGCTGAGAAGCTTGTAATTGCTTGGAAAATAGATGTTGGAGAAAGAGAGAAAATCCTGCTGACCATAAGAGCTTACACTCTACAGGAGAGAGAGAGAGGACACCACTGACCATAAGAGCTTACACTCTACAGGAGAGAGAGAGGACCCCGCTGACTATAAGAGCTTACACTCTACAGGAGAGAGAGGACCCCGCTGACCATAAGAGCTTACACGCTACAGGAGAAAGAGGACACCGCTGACCATAAGAGCTTACACTCTATAGGAGAGAGAAAGGAATCCGCTGACCCTAAGAGCTTACACTCTACAGGAGAGAGAGAGAGGACACCACTGACCATTAGAGCTTACACTCTACAGGAGAGTGAGAGGACCCCATTGACCATAAGAGCTTACACTCTACAGGAGAGAGAGAGAGAGGACCCCGCTGACCATAAGAACGTACACTCTACAGGAGAGAGAGAGGACCTCACTGACCATAAGAGCTTACACTCTACAGAAGAGAGAGGACCCCAATGACCATAAGAGCTTACACTCTACAGGAGAGAGAGAGAGGACCCCGCTGACCATAAGAGCTTACACTCTACAGGAGAGAGAGAGGACCTCACTGACCATAAGAGCTTACACTCTACAGGAGAGAGAGAGGACCTCTCTGACCATAAGACCTTACACTCTACAGGAGAGAGAGAGGACCTCTCTGACCATAAGACCTTACACACTCACTTCCTCCAGATATATAGAATGTGATATGGCCGAAGGTGGCTAGCATGAAGCCAGCGCTGATTAGCAACAGGGATCTCATGACATTGCAATGTGATGTGATCCATGGGAGAGCCAGTGCTGGAATGGCGGCAGCCCTGGAGAGGAGTTTAGGTGTTAATTTTTTACAAGGGGAAACATAAGGATTTAGAAGCAGTTTTCCAAGTAGTTGGCAACCCCTTTAATTACCAAGAATCAGAGGAAGTGTGGCTTCGCTAGGTGTACTATACTAAGGTTTGGCATCCTCCCCTACAATAGATCAAGCGGTGGAGTAGTCCAAACATTATACTAATCAAGAAGAAAAAATGGAGTAGCCACAAACCACCAATAAATTAAAAACAATTTATTGAAACAATATACAAAACATAAATACCATCAATATATAAATATGTCACATAAGTAGGAATGATGATGCCGAGCAAAAAGTAGATCCAGCAAATAAAGCAACACACAATGTGCCATACATCTATATAGTCAAGCTCAAAGTACCATATGTAATAAAGGGTGCAACAACCATAAGTATAGAGTGAGACAACAGAGATAGATCATGTATAATATTGCTTGCCCATGATGTGGAAGGATCAATACTAGCCCTCCAGCACTGCCCTGATGCACATTTTGCATGTAGGTTGTCTGACTCTATACTTATGGCTATCGTACCCTTTATTACACATGGTACTTTGTTTTTTCCATTGCTCGATTATGCAATTTTTGCATTCTTTTGACTACTGGAATCTTGCTTTACTGTATCGTTTAAACAGCAATGGCACTGGGACTACCCAATGTCACGGGTGTGTCAGACGCTGAAGACCGTCACTCTGCATTTGACTGCAGAAGGTCTCAGCGGTGCCGGTGGCTTTGCAGACTTCTTCCTGGTTCTTCTGACTCTAGGACCCAGTGGCAACCTCCCCTGGTTCTAGTAGACACATCTGGACCGAGGTGTTTATAACTCCCAGCTTGCTGCTGTGAGTTGCCAGTGATATTTCCATTTCCATTTGCCAGTGATATTTCCATTTTCCTGTTGAGGCTTGGAGCTATAGATGTCGGCTCTCTTCCTCCTGGGTGTTGCTGGAGGATGTCTGTGTTTCTCTCTGATTCTACTCAAGCTAAGTCTTCCCCTTGTTTGTGTATCCCATTTGTCTTTAGTGGTAGTGGGGATTGACTAGTGTTAACCCTGTCCTTCCCTGTGTAGGGCTTATCGCCAAGGTTAGGCAGGGGTTACATATTCTGCTCAGCGATGGGTGCAGAACCTATATAGGGACCATAGGGCAGACAGGGTGACGTTAGATCTGCCTAGAGGTCTCCATACCCCTTTGTGTTGCACTTAGTCTTTCCTACACTGTGCGTGACATTTTCGTTTGTAAAAGAAAAAAAAAACCTGACACGTGGTTGTTCTTTTTTTCTTTTCTGGGTTCACGGATCCCGTTTCTATGCTGGCAGAGCAGCTGCAGAGGTTGGCACTGGAGGTGACTGACCTTCGTTCTGAGGTTCCTCAGCAATGGCAGCAGGCTGCAGGCTCCTATTGTGGGGGACTCTGCGGATTGGCCGGTCCAGCTTGAACCCAAAATTGTCCTCCAGGACAGGTTTTCTGGGGGTATGGACAGGTTTTATGTGTTTAAGGATGCATGCAAATTGTACCTTAAACTTTGTCCTTATTCATCTGGAGATGAGGAGCAACGAGTAGGAATTGTTTTTTCACTGTTGCAGGGGGAACCTCAGTCCTGGGCTTTTTCTCTACCACAGGATTCTATGTATCACCACCCTGTGGAGGAGTTTTTCAGGGCCCTAGCCCTGATCTATGATGATCCTGACCGTATTTCCTTGGCTGAATCCAGGCTCCGTCGCCTTCAGCAAGGGAATAGTTCGGTAGAGACATATAGCTCTAAATTCCGCAGGTGGTCAACTGACACCAAATGGAATGACCCGGTTCTCAGAAGCCAATTCCTTCAGGACCTCACTGAAAGGTTAAAGGATGCATTAGCAGTGTATGAGACTCCGGTGTCACTGGAGGCTGCCATGTCCTTGGCTATTCGGTGGATAGACGCCTGAGGCACAGATGGGTAAGACCACCTGCTTCTGAACCCTCATTCCGGGATAATACCCCGGTGTCGGAGGAAAGGTCCGTGGGTGAATCTATACTTGCAGAGTTAGAGAAACCCATGCAGTTCGGTGCTGCGTTCACGTCGTATGTTTCATTTGCAAGAAAAAAGATGTGTGTTTTGTTGTGGTAAGAAGGGACATTTTATTGGGGCATGTGCTGTAATTCCAAAGCAAAAGAGACTCGATTAACCCTTAGGAGCCTTGAGCTTGAAAATCAAGTGGTGTGCTCGTCTTCAACTTGCAATTCTCGTTTTGTCCTGACAGCAGAGGTGGTGCTAGAGAGCTAGTCTGATAAAAAAAAAAATCTGTATTTGTAGACAGTGGAGCTGGAGTCAATATGGTGGATACTGACTTTGCTAGAACTCATGTTTTGTCTGCTATAACTTGGTTGAACCTATTCCGATTTGTGCCATCGACTATCCAACTATCCAGACATTTGTTGGGAATCTCTCTCAGGCAAAACTAACAGGTCAAGGAAATTCTTATCCTCTCTTGCTGACAACTTTATCTTCCAAAAGGTAAGGGAGAAAACAAGGGGAACTGCTACCTTGGATCTAATCCTTATAAACAGGGAGGAAATGGTTGAGGAGGTAAAAGTGGCTGGGACCCTAGGAGGTAGTGACCATGCTATTTTAGAATTTTGGATAACTAGAGGCGGAAGACCTGTGAAGACTCAGACGTCAAGGTTAGATTTCAGAAAGGCAGATTTTAAGGGATTCAGAAAGAGAATTGGAGGGATCCAATGGCTGGATATCCTAAAAGACAAAAATGTCCAGGAGGGATGGGAAATCTTGAAAAATGAAATTCTCAAAGCACAGTTGTTAACAATTCCGAAAAGAGGGAAGAATAGGAAGCATTTAAGGAAACCAGGATGGATGAACACAGAACTTAAGCACATGCTAAAAAGGAAGAAAAAAATGTTTATAAAATGGAAAGAGGGAGGCATATCTAAAGAAGAATATAATGCTGTCTGCAGAACCTGCAGGGCACAAATCAGATTATCTAAAGCTGAAAATGAATTGAGGCTTGCAAGAGATGTCAAAAACAATAATAAAGGATTTTGGGGATATGTCAAAAGTAAAAGAAAAGTCAAAGATGCTATAGGATTTTTACAGGATGAAAATGATGAAATGGTAAGACAGGATGTTGAGAAGGCTGAACTTTTAAATTCCTATTTTGCATCTGTTTTCTCACAGAAAGGAAATGTAACATCAACTGTTATTCACTGTCCTATTAAGGGAATAGAAGAATCCAGGATATCTATAAACAGAAAGATAGTGAGGAAACACTTAGCTAACCTAAATGAATTCAAGTCTCCAGGTCCAGATGAATTACACCCCAGAGTACTGAAGGAGATAGCAGAAGAAATTTTTGAACCCCTCTCCATAATCTTTGAAAATTCTTGGAGAACAGGAGAAGTGCCAGAAGACTGGAGAAGAGCAAATGTTGTTCCTATCTTCAAAAAGGGGAAGAAGGTGGACCCAGGGAACTATAGGCCGGTGAGTCTGACTTCTATACCAGGAAAGATCTTTGAACAAATTATTAAACAACATGTATGTCAATACCTGGATAAGAATGAAGTGATTAAACAGAGTCAGCATGGGTTTGTAACTAATAAGTCATGTCAGACTAACTTAATTTCCTTCTATGACGGTATCACTGATTGGGTGGATCAAGGAAATGCTGTAGATATAGTATATCTTGACTTCAGCAAAGCATTTGACAAAGTCTCTCATACAATCCTTAGGGGTTGTGACAGCACATGTGAAAAAGACTTGGGTATACTAATAGATCACAGACTGAATATGAGTCAACAGTGTGATGCAGCAGCAAAAAAGGCAAATGCAATTCTAGGATGTATTAACAGGAGCATACAGTCTAGATCACGTGAAGTCATTATTTCCCTCTACTCCTCTCTGGTCATACCTCATCTGGAATATTGTGTCCAGTTTTGGGCACCACATTTTAAAAAAGACATCAACAAACTGGAGCAAGTTCAGAAAAGAGCGACCAGAATGGTGACTGGTCTGCAAACCCTGTCTTATGAGGAAAGGTTGCAGGATTTGGGAATGTTTAGTTTGCAAAAGAGAAGACTGAGAGGAGACTTAATAGCTGTCTACAAATATCTAAAGGGCTGTCACATTGTAGAAGGATCAACTTTATTCTCAATTGCACAAGGAAAGACTAGAAGCAATGGGATGAAACTGAATGGGAGGAGACACAGATTAGATATTAGAAAAAACTTTTTGACAGTTAGAGTGATCAATGAGTGGAACAGGCTGCCACGAGAAGTGGTGAGTTCTCCTTCAATGGAAGTCTTCAAACAGAGGCTGGACAGACATCTGACTGGGATGATTTAGCGAATCCTGCTTTGAGCAGGGGGTTGGACCAGATGGCCCAGGAGGTCCCTTCCAACTCTACGATTCTATGATTCTATGATTCTATGACTCAGTTCCACTTGCACAGAGAACATTGATACAGATTGTTCACAGCATATGACTGAAGGTGGAGTCTTTTCATTATGAAGTAATCCCTTGTTATGTCCTGAAGCGTCTCCAAACTCCAATGGTTCTGGGTTTGCCCTGGTTGGTTAAGCATAATCCAACTGTGGATTGGCCATCCAGAGAGATTGTAAAGTGGGGAGATTACTGTCATGGTAACTCCCCTTCTGCTGGATCTACAGGGACCTTAACAACATTTTTTTTCTGGTTTTGTGGACCCTGCCCCTATTTTGCAGAAGGGGGTAGGCATCTCGGCCTTGTACACTGACCTGGAGGGTGAAGTGCTGGAGGCTCAGGGGGACGTCCCTGCTTCCTGCCCTTCGGGGAGGTTGTTTGTGCCGTCTAAATTGCGCCGTAAAGTAATTTGAGAATATCATGACTCTGTACTTGCTTGCCACCCAGGTGTTAATGCAACCGTGGACCACCTTTCTCATCGTTTTTCATGGCCGGGGTTGCATCGGGATGTGTTCGAACAAGTGTCTACCTGCAGTGTTTGCACAAATTCTAAAGTACCGCATACCCGTCCATCTGGTCCTGTTTTGCCACTACCTGTTCCTAACAGGGTCAGGGGAGGCATGTATAAACGTATGACTGTCAGTAAACTCGTGCCAGGTTCGGACTTATATGTGAATGATTTTGTGTGGTTGTCTACCAGAAATTTCAGGTTGAGGGTTCCTTCCTGGAAGTTGGGACCTAGATTCATTGGTCCCTGTAAGATAACCGCCGTCATTGGTCCAGCAGGGTTTTGTCTTGAGCTACCTCAGGCTCTTAAGATTTTCAACGTTTTTCAAAGGTCTTTGCTCAAAGAGATATGTGGAACCCCTTGAGCCCTTACCCCTACCACCTTCCCCAATAATAGTTGATGCAAACCTAGAGTTTCAAACTTCGAGGATTGTAAATTCTCGCCTCCAACATCGTTCCCTACAATACTTCGTGCTCTTGAAGCATTATGGCCCAGAGGAAAGGATGTGTGCATCAGAGGTGAACGTCCCCAGGCTGGTTTGTTCATTTCACACCTCTTGTCCCGAAAAGTCTGGTCCTGAGTACCCAGACGCTACTCGTAAAAGGGGGAGTACTGTCACAAGTGTGACAGAGTCTGCAGACCATCGCTATGCATCTGACTGCAGAAGGTCTCAGCAGTTTGCTTTGCAGATTCTTCCTGGTCCTTCTGACTCTAGGACCTCCCAGTGGCAACCTCCCCCTGGCTCTAGTTGACACACCTGGACCGAGGTGTTTATAAATCCCAGCTAGTAGATGCCGGTGATATTTCCATTTCCCTTTTGGGGCTTGGAGCTATAGAAGTCGGCTTTCTTTCTCTTTGGTGTTGCTGGAGGAAGACTGTGTTTCTCTCTGAGTCTACTACAGCTATGTCTTCCCCTTGTTTGTGTATCCTATCTGTCTTTAGTGGTAGTGGGGATTGACTAGTGTTCATCCTGTCCTTCCCTGTGCAGGGCTTACTGCCAGGGTCAGGTAGGGGTTAGGTATCCTGCTCGGCGATAGGTGCAGAACCTATATAGGGATTATAGGGCAGACAAGGTGACCTTAGGTCTGCCTAGGGGTCTCCCCTCACCCCTTCCCTATTGTTGGGTTTACTTCCTCTTATCCCTTTGTGTTGTACTTAGTATTTCCTACACTGTGCGTGACACGCAGCCATGCTAAAGTATGAAAAGTTGTGCATTTGGAAATATCAGTTGGACACCAGCGTTGTATTCAGCTGCAGTTTTTCTTGATTATGCACCATCTGGTTATCATAATAATTTTTCATATCCTCCTCTGATCTGTTTCATGAACACGATTCTTCACATCCTCCTCTGATCTGATTCATTAGCTCTATTCTTCACATCATCTTCTGATTCCTTTTTTCAGGACAATTTTTCAAATCCTCCTCTGACCCACATAGCTGGAAAGATGTTTATTCTTGGTATATTAATTCCATTCCCCAGCTGACCATTCTATAATCAGAGTCACTCAGATCACTCCGAAAACTTGCTTACTTGATTTTATGCTGTGCTTTACGGTTAGCTGTGTACAAATGCTGCGGATTAGGTGCGGATTCATCCTCGCGGATTTTGTAAAATCCGCAGGTGAAACCGCAGGTCAAAAGACCTGCGGTTTTACCTGTGGATTGCTCTGCGGTTTTGTCCTGCGGTTTTTCATCTCCTCAATAGAGGAGATGGCAAACCGCAGGAGAATCCGCAGAAAGAATTGACATGTCAATTCTTTCTGCGGATTGAAAACCGCAGATAATCCGCGCGGAAAATTCCGCACCGTCTGCACTGCGGTTTTTGATTCCCATAGGGAATCATGGTACTGTACACCGCAGCAGAAACTGCTGCGGGTCCGCAGCGGCCAAAACTGCTGCGGAACCGCAGCAAAATCCGCAGCGTGTGCACACAGCCTTACGGTTACATGTCTAATTTCTAGACAGGGAAGTCGTGAAAAGTCACTTCTCTTATAACGTTCAATATTCTGTGTGTTTCCTATTGAGACAGTCGAAATTCAGATTGGATCAACCACTTATTGATGAGAGAAATGAAACTTTTGTACTGGTAATAAAATGAAGAAAAAAGAGCACCAGATTACACACTTTTTCCTAAAATGCAAAGGAACATATGAGGGGCAATTTGACACTATAGCCTTGAGATAGGGATTGTGGGGGGGAGGACATGGCCACCGGGAGAGGACTGTCCAAATGAAAGCGATGAGAGAAAAATATTAGACTTAGAGTTTGTCAATGAGTCAAAAATATTTGACTTTGTATCATTTTCCCCAATAGAAAATGATCCAATCTCACATGTATCTCAGTGCCAAAAGTATGTGAACCGTTGCTTTCAGTATATGATGTGACTGCCTTGTGCAGCAAAAACTGCATCTAAACGTTTCCGATAACTGTTGATTGGTCCTGCCCATCGGCTTGGAGGAATTTTAGCCATTCCTCCCTATCTTCACCTCTCTTATGTTGTTTTTTTTCCCCAAGAGCTGCTCACTTCAGATCCTTCCACATCATTTCTAGTGGATAGCCTTCTTGCCCTTTGTGTGGATGTGCCTTTTCAAAATTTTTAGTTGCATAACCACCACTTTAGCACCTCGTGAACATAACTCTGGACCCCGGAACACAATATTAAGGTAATGAAGAAGGTTTAGGGAGCGTTGCTCTTGATCAGGCGTCTTCTACCCCATGGGAGTTTTGACAACTTTTCCGGGAGATTGGTGGTCTCCATTTTTTTTCTAGGACCTTACTGATTGTTCTTGGCGGGTCATCTAGTTTGAGCATGATATATCCAGATTTGGAGTAGTTTAGAGCCATCCAATTTTCCATACATTTTTTAAAGTGCAAAAACTAATTCTTCAATGGTGTTGTGAAGGGGGGGGGGGGACAAATACAAATAATTTATTGTGAGAACCAAATATTAATTGGGCATGATAATTGTCGTTAATGAAGAAATGTCTGTATTTGCAGACAGTGAAATCCAAGCAGAAGTTAATAAATTACTCTGATCCCCTTGATGAAGTCTGCGGTAATAACGAGTATTGGTCGCGACCTAATTAAAGACCGGCTCGTATTTCTTACCTGTTTCCCTGAGTGCATAATTATTTGTGTACACTGAAGGCATGTAACACAATGAGCCCAGGGGGACGGCGGCTTCCCTTTTATAGCACCATTACTGTCTGATATGTTGTGTGAATCAATCATAATAAAAGCTTTACAGTTAGTTTTTTTTTTTGTTGTATTTCATTATTTTGCTCCCCCTGGGCTGACAAACAAAAAAAAATAATTCATTGTTATTTATTACAGACGCTAGTTTATTGCAGGGGAACAAAAAGAGATGTTGAAGGTGGTTAAACGAGTCACGACTGGATGAAATAGAGGGCTCCACCGAGGACTGAACACTACTGACTAGTCCTAGTAAGTGTTCCTACAGCAATTGATCGATTCTAAGACTGCCATTTTTGGGTGGGGTTAGTATAAACCCATCCCTTGTGTGGTTCAAGGGGTTGTCCACTACTAGGACAACCCCTTCTTAAACTCAATGTTTGGCCCCAATAAAATAATAAAGCCTATACTCATCTTTTGTGCCGCTGCCGTTCCCGCGTTGTCGGCACTTGCGCTCGCTGGGGCTGTGATGCAGTGGAATGACACGTGACGCCAGCGCTCAATCAACGCCGATGTCACTGTCTACACCTTTGGACTAAGTGAACATGAAGAGGAAGTCAGGGATCAGTTGCAGCCCGGACCTTCTCTTCATGTTCAGTTTGTCTGAAGGTGGAGACAGTGACGACAGCGGTGATTGGGCATCGGGCACCAAATGTCACAATGCCGCACGAGAGCCCCAGGAAATCGAGTGCTGACACCCGCCGGCACGGGAGATGAGTATAGGCTTTATTATGTTATCAGGGCTGAACACTTCCTTAAGAAGGGTTGTCCTAGTAGTGGATAACTTCTTTAAGCCTGCTGGACTTTCCTGGCAAAACCATGACTGCTGACAAGTATGTGAGACACTGTATCGATGCGGCTCTCACTTGAGTACCAGTGGGTAATCTAGTTGGCAGTCTACACCTGATATAAAGTGTCATTAACCCCTTATCTCTACTTGATGCACTATTATGTCATGTATCACATGCAGGTATACAGAGAAGGCTTAGGAGCTGCTGCCTTATACAAACATTTGCCACTAACAGCAGCAACCAGAGCTAGCTCAGATCCCTGCCATCAACCTCTTACATGCCGCTGTCAATTTCTAACAGTGGCATTTAAGGCGTGTGCTCGCTGGGTGCTGATGGATTGCTAGAGTTATTCTATGTAAATATCTTCATGGCTGCCACAGGTCTGCCTTAATTCGATACAAAAACTTTAGCTATATACTGCAATACTGTGGCATTTCCACCTATAGAACAAGGGATCGAAAGTTCGCTGGTTTAAGTACATTGAGAGCAGTAAAAAAATAAAATAAAAAATACAATCTAATATATAAAGCTGAATGTGGATGTGTGTATATGTGTGTATGTATATGTGTGTGTGTATGTCCAGGATTGGCATCTGCACCGTCGCAGCTACAGCCACAAAATTTGGCACAGTCACACGTCTGGACCCTGAGAGCGTCATAGACTATGTTGTGAGGCAAAATTTTAACCCCACGCGTTCCAATTCACCTAACAATTTTGCCCCTATCTACATAATGGGGAAAAAGTGAAAGGAAAAGTGTTGGAGGCAAATTGACAGCTGCCAGATGTGAACAAGGGGAACTTAAAGAATGAGAGCGATGGCGCCAAAGAGTATATACCGCACAGTTGCTAAGGTGGGGCCCTGACATGGGATACTCACCACACACGGGAATATGAACACACACACAAAATGCGCCACACACTACCACGTGCTTCCACACATATATCACCCTCAGCGCACATTTCACCACACATACACCAACCTCGCCACATAAAAGTCGAAACACAAAAGTCGCCACTCAAAACTCACCACGCTTTCCCAGAGCTGTTTAAAAGATGAAAAATGAGCTGTGATTGGTCGCTATCAGCAACAGTTTTCTTTGAAGACAGTTGTGGTAACTGAGGCCTATTATTCTTATCATTTCTATGGTGTTATCGTCCTTCTGTAAAGCTGGAAATAACACAATTTATTACCGTGCCAACACAGACCACCCTCTGACACAGACTGCAGGGGGAGCCCAGTATCACACAGGATAGGATTAGATACACGGCTCAGCAGTCAGTATCACATAGGAGAGGATTAGATACACAGCTCAGCAGTCAGTATCACACAGGATAGGATTAGATACACAGCTAAGCAGTCAGTATCACACAGGATAGGATTAGATACACAGCTCAGCAGTCAGTATCACACAGGAGAGGATTAGACACACAGCTTAGCAGTCAGTATCACACAGGATAGGAATAGATACACGGCTCAGTAGGCAGTATCACACAGGATAGGATTAGACACACTGCTCAGCAGTCAGAATCACACAGGATAGGATTAGATACACAGCTCAGCAGTCAGTATCACACAGGATAGGATTAGATACACGGCTCAACAGTCAGTAACACACAGGAGAAGATTAGATACACAGCTCAGCAGTCAGTATCACACAGGATAGGAATAGATACACGGCTCAGTAGGCAGTATCACACAGGATTGGATTAGATACACAGCTCAGCAGTCAGTATCACACAGGATAGGATTAGATACACAGCTCAGCAGTCAGTATCACACAGGATAGGATTAGGTACATGGCTCAGCAGTCAGTATCACAAAGGAGAAGATTAGATACACAGCTCAGGAGTCAGTATCACACAGGATAGGAATAGATACACGGCTCAGCAGACAGTATGACACAGGAGAAGATTAGATACATGGCTCAACAGTCAGGATCACACAGGAGAAGATTAGATACACAGCTCAGGAGTCAGTAACACACATGATAGGATTAGGTACACGGCTCAGCAGTCAGTATCACACAGGATAGGGTTAGATACACGGCTCAGCAGACGGTATCACACAGGATAGGATTAGATACACTGCTCTGCAGTCAGTATCACACAGGATAGGATTAGATACACGGCTGAGCAGTCAGTAACACACAATAGGATTAGATACACAGCTCAGCAGAAAGTATCACACAGGAGAGGATTAGGTACACAGCTCAGCAGACATTATCACACAGGATAGGGTTAGATACACAGCTCAGAAACAGGATGTGCTGAAGGAGAGGATATTTTCATTCCAAGAATTCCACTCATTCCATCTGATTTGTTTTTTGATTTTAAACGCCTCCAGTTTCCAGTTCAACTGCTATTTGCAATGTCCATTAACAATGCTCAGGGATAGTCCTTGAAAGTAGTAGTGATCGATTTGCAATCTCCATGCTTTTCTCATGGTCAACTTTACGTGGCCTGTTCAAGAGTTAGAACTGCCAAAAATCTGTTCATCTATGCACCGAAAGGAAAAACCAAAAAGGATGTTTATCAAAAGGCTCTTGAATGAGTTGAAAATAAAATACTATCAATACTTGGGTAATCGTTTAGTTAATTTGTGTTGCAAATCTGTAGTGTTGAATATATGATGTGAAATGGTTTTATGTGCAATATAATCATTATAATTTGTTATAACTAACCACAGTTGGTTGCTAGGCACAGGCAACGCCGGGCTCTTCAGGTAGTGTTTTTATAAAAAGGGCATGAAGATTTGAATCAACCCCACAAATTAAATAAAAAAACATGTTTTCACTGAGTCTGTGAAAATCAGACCTTATTAATTAATTTTACCCAAATGATAAGCGCCATGAAGAAAAAAATCTAATTAATTCGATGCAACTCCCACTAAAAAAATGCAATCAAATATCATCTCACCAAGCAAAAAAAAGCCCTTAAACATCTCCATCAATGAAAAAATAATGTAACAGGTTGCAAAAAAAAAAAAATTCTGAATTTTTTTCTACACTTAATTAGAAATAAAAACAACTTTACAAGTTCAGAATCGCTGCAATCCTACGAACTTGAAGAATCATGTTGCCAGACTATTGTTACCATACGATGTACGTGATTAAATCAAAACCCAAAATAGAAATGGCGGATTTACATTTTTATCACCATTTTCTCCACATGTGGATTTTTTCTAAATCTATTTTACAGCAGAATGAATGGGAAAGTGAGTGGCGCCGTTCAAAAATACAATTTGTGTTGCAAAAAATAAGCCGGTGTGGATAAAAAAAATAAAGACTGGCTCACATTCTATAAAGCTGCACTCACGGTCTGGCATTATATATGGGGCACTCTCAGTGGAGAGTCTCACATTGTGACTCGAGAGCTCGCTCAGACACCATATATAACACATTTTGTACTTTTTTGACTGCAGTTTTTCTTCAGAGGACACCTGCTAACATTTCCAGTTTCGAATTCTGGGCATACTTGGTCATGACCTGTCATTACTCAGTGTTGTCTATCCTGATCCACCCTCTGAAAGGCTAATTACATATGTAGCAATATAAGTGACTTTTTACTAATTATGTGACGTTGCACACTTTTGCCATAACAAGTTAAGTAACTTGGAAAATATTTTGCATTACTGTTTTCAAGCTATTTTAAAGCTATTTTACATTTCCTTGAAAAATACTGTTAGAAAAACAGGCAGGAGTTTAGCTGGAAAAAAAAATCACTCTCCTTCTACCTCTGGCAGCTGACAATAAAGTCCTGTTACTCAAATCGAAGAAGTTTCGTCATCTATGTTGCAACATGAATGTATGTCTAATCACCTCTCCTAATAAGCAGGACAGAAGCTACTTATATTGGCTACTGGGGGCCATACTTGACTGAATCAGTCTCCTTCCCCATCTGGCAGCTAACAATATAGTCTTTTCTTACTTCCCTCGTAGATGGAATTTTATTACCTATATGAGTGGGACAGAAAGCAATTTTTATTGTCTGTTCCGCAAAACAGAAAATCACTATTCATAGAAATGGTTGTGTGTAGAGTAACTGATCATGTGTGATCACCAGCACTCAGCTTAGTTTGTGGATGTGCACATTGCTATATATTGTGAACACTAATAGGCGACATACTATTAAATCAATAACAGAGCTTTTCAGTATTCATGCAGTAAATATGATAATGGTGGTAAAGCCTTTTTAATTTGTGTAGCAATGCCAAGTAGGCTCTGGTTAAATCCTAGCTCTGCAGGCTTTTATTAGTGCATCTGGCTAGCTCTGCATATAAACAGGCTAGGTGTTCATCTAAGTCAGTCTGCTGGGGAGGCTGACCAGACTGGATGTGTCTTGGAGCAGTAGAGAAAGGGACAGAATCCCTCTCTAAGAACAGTCTGCACAGGCCGTGTGCAGAGAACCGCAAGTATCAGAGGCTGCTATGGACAATAGCTGTTTTGTGTGACCGAGCTGGGGCTAGCTCAGACGTGTATGAGTAGCCAGGGTCTGCTCTGTTTAGTTAGCGACTGGACAAGGCTGGGGATTTAGGTTTAGGAGCTTGTTTTGGTTCTGTTCAACCTGCGGAATGCAATAAAAACTTCATGTGTTTAGACTAAAATTGTATTGCCCTGTGAACGCTACCTAACACTACACAGATATCTTTTGTAGTCTGTAACCATGGAGACACATTGGTCTGCATAAGAGCTGTATACTCAAAAGAAAATTTTCAAAATTATAGGCAAAGTTTAAGATGCATTAGGTGGGTGCAAAAATTAAATGAAAAGGGAACAAGTAAGTGTTTTTGTATAGCTGGAAGATAGGTCACCTCAAGGAGAAGGGGTGATGTTATGCTGAAGAACTATCATTATTTTTTGGGCAAAGATGTTCATAATTAACAATTTCCGCTACCTGATGTTTTTCGGTGATCAGTTCTCATGACAGAGTATAAAAGTGCACGACTGATTTTGTGATACGGAAAATGCAAAAGATGCATGAGGAATGGGGTTTTGCACCCCAGTCTTCAGAAAGTGAGCGCTGGAGTAAGATGCACCAAATTCACTAATAGGTGTGCGCTTCTTTAATGAATTCGGTGCTTCTTGTAACTGTTGCGCACCAGAGACAGAAATGTTACCGCGGTCAGAGACTGGTGTCCATTATTGTAACAATTTACACCACTTTCTAAAAGTTATGGTACATTTGTAGGGCGACCTTAGGCACACCACATCCTGCCTGAAATCGCACACCTTTACAATTGGCACAGGAATAGCAACGACAACAGTTGCAGCATATTTTACTCAAAAATTTGACTACATTTCAAGCAGTTATAAGTCAGAATTCTAGCAAATAATGCTTTATAAATCATGCCCTAAAGAAATCAGGTTTCTAAATCTAAACCTCTGAAACTGACTTTCTATGGCTGTCAGTCTGTGATTTCACTAGCAGAATAGTGAGTGCAGCTCTGGGGTATAATACAGGATGTAACTTAGGATCAGTAATGTAATGTATGTACACAGTGACTGCACCAGCAGAATAGTGAGTGCAGCTCTGGGGTATAATACAGGAGGTAACTCAGGATCAGTACAGGATCTGTAATGTAATATATGTACACAGTGACTGCACCAGCAGAATAGTGAGTGCAGCTCTGGAGTATAATACAGGACACAACTCAGGATCAGTACAGGATCAGTAATGTAATGTATGTACACAGTGACTGCACCAGCAGAATTGTGAGTGCAGCTCTGGAGTATAATAGAGGATGTAACTCAGGATCAGTAATGTATTGTATGTACACAGTGACTCCACCAGCAGAATAGTGAGTGCAGCTCTGGAGTATAATACAGGATGTAACTCAGGATTAGTACAGGATCAGTAATGTAATGTATGTATACAGTGACTGCACCAGCAGAATAGTGAGTGCAGCTCTGGAGTATAATAGAGGATGTAACTCAGGATCAGTAATGTAATGTATGTACACAGTGACTCCACCAACAGAATAGTGAGTGCAGCTCTGGAATATAATACAGGATGTAACTCAGGATCAGTAATGTATTGTATGTACACAGTGACTCCACCAGCAGAATAGTGAGTGCAGCTCTGGAGTATAATAGAGGATGTAACTCAGGATCAGTAATGTAATGTATGTACACAGTGACTCCACCAACAGAATAGTGAGTGCAGCTCTGGAGTATAATACAGGATGTAACTCAGGATCAGTAATGTATTGTATGTACACAGTGACTCCACCAGCAGAATAGTGAGTGCAGCTCTGGAGTATAATACAGGATGTAACTCAGGATTAGTACAGGATCAGTAATGTAATGTATGTATACAGTGACTGCACCAGCAGAATAGTGACTGCAGCTCTGGAGTATAATACAGGAGGTAACTCAGGATCAGTAATGTAATATATGTACACAGTGACTGCACCAGCAGAATAGTGAGTGTAGCTCTGGGGTATAATACAGGAGGTAACTCAGGGTCAGTAATGTAATGTATGTACACAGTGACTGCACCAGCAGAATAGTGAGTGTAGCTCTGGGGTATAATACAGGAGGTAACTCAGGATCAGTAATGTAATGTATGTACATAGTGACTGCACCAGCAGAATAGTGAGTGCAGCTCTGGGGTATAATACAGGAGGTAACTCAGGGTCAGTAATGTAATTTATGTACACAGTGACTGCACCAGCAGAATAGTGAGTGCAGCTCTGGAGTATAATACAGGATGTAATTCAGGATCAGAACAGGATCAGTAATGTAATGTATGTATACAGTGACTCCACCAGCAGAATAGTGAGTGCAGCTCTGGAGTATAATACAGGATGTAACTCAGGATCAGTAATGTAATGTATGTACACATTGACTCCACCAGCAGAATAGTGAGCACAGCTCTGGAGTATAATACAGGATGTAACTCAGGATCAGTAATGTAATGTATGTACACAGTGACTGCACCAGCAGAATAGTGAGTGCAGCTCTGGACACACCCAGGAAGAGGAGGAGCGTCGCAGCTGAGTGTCTGCAGGCTGGGGTTTTGCTAAGCTCCTGGGAAGGGAGGTTTTTTTTCCTGCAAGGACTTTCCATCTGCCCCCTTCCCAGGAAAGAGGACTCTACCTGGGACTGAGCGCCGGGGCTGGGCCCCTGGCTCCCACCCCCTGGCAAGCCAGCTGGGGCCTCATCCACCATCAGGAGGCCCAAGGCACAGCCAGTCCCAGGGATGGGGAAAAAGCGGACCCCAGGGAGCCGTAAGGCTCCAGGGTCCGGGACCCCTGAAGTGAAGGCTGTGGCGGGCCCTTCCCCCGGAGGTGCAGCAGCCGGCAGAGGTGAGGCGGGGCCCCCCCTTAACATCTGGGGCTCCAAGGCTGCGGGAGAGCCGGCTACCACCTACGCCTCCCGCATCCATGCCCACCTCTCCGAATATGAGGAGGCCGGGAAGCAGCTGAGGAGACTTCGGGGGGGAGTTGGAGGGAGCCAGGATAATATCTAAAAGCAGGCTCCGTACCTCAAAGAAAGTGGAGGTCGCCGCCACAGTCCAGCGGCTGGAAGAGGAGATTCGGGCCCTGGAGGGCCGGCGAAGTGTCATCATGGCCGGCAGCGGCCCCTTCCAAGAGAAGCTGCGGAACGAGGACCGGTTCAGGGCCATGGCCGGTGGGTTTCCTGGGGGGTCAGGAGGCCCCACCCAGGTGGAGGAAAGTGAGGAGAAGGAAGAGCAAGATGGCGCCCACACCACACCCGGGCCACCTCCACCTGAAGGCCTGACGAACACCAGTAGGAGTCAGGTAACATGCAGCGGGATAGCCCCTGAGCAATTGGCCCTCCCGCTGGACTCCAGTAACGCGGAGGAAAGCAGGAGCGAGGGGGAGGATGGAGGGAGTGGGAGTAATACCGAGGGGGGCTGCCTCATCCTCAGGCAAGTGCGGCAGATGGAATCCCCAGCACGGTTTGGCACGCTGTTGTTTGGGGATGAAGTCTGCCCGGAGGAAGAGGCAACCGGGAGGAGGAGAAACAGGAGGCGCAGGTGTAAGGCCTCTGAAGGCGTGGAGGAACAACTGGTTTTTGCTCCTCTTCCCGGGGCCCCTCTGTCCCGCTGTGTGGAACCCGCTACCCACCCCGGCTCGGGCCCTGTGGTGGGTCCGCAGCGAGGGAGCGGGGAGAGAGATGACTGTTGTGACCTGACTGTCGCATCTGGTGACAGTTCAGACCAGGGCAGTGACATGGAGGTCGGTGCTGGTTGTGGTGTTGGTGGTGGTGTCCAGGCTCAGCCCTCAGTGGCAGGGGGGGCTGGCCTGGCACCAGGTAAAGTTGGTACAGCCAGGGCCGCACCTCCTGCGGCGAGTGCTGGGGCTTCTGGGCCCCCCACATACGGATCCGCTAAGTCTGGATCGCTAGTGGGGGTCCAGAAGTCTAGGAAGGGCGAGCAAAAAATCAAACAACAACTGAAGCGGTGCAGGGAGCTGGTCGCTCCCATGGCGGCGCCCGTGGTAAGAGCGGGGTCTCTGGCACGTCGACCCAAAAGGGGGTCCGTGCGGGGGGCTCCGCCGCCACTGGGTGACGAGGGGGAGTGGCCGGCCCTGCCTGTGGCAAGTGGTGGGCACAGAGTGGCGGCGGTGGTCTGCGAGGGGGGCGGGGCCTCCCCGAGTGTTGCCCGGCCTGCAAAGGCTGTGGCATGCGGGGGGGCATGTCCTCCTCGGCCGCTGTCCCGCTCGCTACGTCCGCGTCACCTGGGGGGTGTGGCCTCGCAAGGGGTCACTGCTCTGCCCGTGGTGGCCGTGACTGGCGGGGGGGCATGGCCACGGCAGGCCCGCTGCCCTCTGTCCCACCCACCCTCCCAAGCAGTGCAAGTAAGCTGCCCCCAAAAGCTGGCGGGGGGTTGTCGGGGGGCCCCAGCCCACCTACCTTCATCTGAGGGTGCGGGGACTCTGGCGCCCCCTGGCAAGCCGGCAGAGGGAGTGAAGAAGGATGCAGGGCAGGGAGCTGTGCCAGAGGCCGTCCCTGCCCAGAGCAAGGAAATCAAAAGAAACTCTGAAAAAGAAAAAATAATGGTGCTGGAGAAACCAGGAGCTGCTGCTACTCCCAGGCACAGCCAGGGAAATGTGCAGTATGTCATCAGCGCTGAGGCACTTAAAGGGGCAGCAGCACTCTTAGCCAGTAAGGGCAATCATGGAGCACCTGGCCAGCTCGGGCCCCCAGCAGGTGGGAGGGAAAATTGCGGCAAAGGAACTGTTAATGCTGATGTAAATAAAAATGTAAATATAAATAAAATTGGTGCTGAGGAGTATGAGGAGTGCGTGAGTGAATGTGAGAGCGGGGTGACTGATATTTTTGAGGAGTTGTTTGTGGACGTGAATGGGGATGTGAGTGACATGGATGAGGGAGTGAATGTGGCTGAAAGTGCTGGAGTGAATGCTGGGGTGAGTGGGAATAATAGAGTGAATGGGAGAGTGAGTGGGAGGACGAATGGGGGTGCAGGCACAAGTGGTGGTGGGAGGGCTGGCCCATCTGCCCCCCCGGCCGCGAGACCCCAACGTAACTATGCGGGGGCTGCGGCTGGGGGTCAGGGTGGTCCTGGGGGGTCTCCTCGCCTCCAGGCTCCAGGGACGGCGCTTTGCACCACCGTTTCCTGGAGGCCCTTAAAAGGGGAGAAAGGTCGGTAACAGTAGAGGGGAGGACAGTGGACCTGTCTTTCTGGATAGAGAGATACGGCCTTGCTGCCTTCCAAAATCAAAGGGAGAGAGGGACTGTTTGGTCTCTCCCCACAGCCGGGCAGGGGCCGCCAAGAAGGAATGTGGTCCGTCTTAGGTGGGGGGGCAATGACGCTTCTCCACCCAGGAGCAAGGTGGTGGAGCTCCTCCTTAAGATGGGCTTCGGGGCGAATGACATCTTTGCCCTGATACATCCTTCGGCGTCCCGCTTCTTTGATGTCAGTTTCGTGCGGCCAGAGGGGCTTGAGCTCTTCTGGTCAAACTACGAGCTGGTGCGAGAAGAGCCCGCATGGCGAGACTTCGTTGCGCAAGCGGTGTCTCGCCAAAATTCCATCAAGCGAGTGACCGTGGTGACTTGTAACGAGTCGCTCGCAGGCGTGGACATAATGACGTGGCTTTCTCGTTACAGGGAAGTCACCGAGGTCCCAAAAAAGAACAGGGACGAATTTAGCATCTGGTCGGGGGGCTGGACCTTCATGGTAAAGCTGAAGGTTTCCGGCGGCACGGTCACCCACATCCCTTCCTCGGCGTTCTTGGGGAGGGACAGGATCCTGGTCTTCTACCAGGGGCAACCGAAGGTCTGCGACAAGTGCGGCGACCCCACCCACTTCAGCGCCAGCTGCAAGGTGCAGAAGTGTGTGTTGTGTGGTGGGGTAGGCCACCTGGCCGCCTTGTGCAAAGACATTCGGTGCCACCTGTGTGGTGACCTAGGTCACCCGCTCAACCGCTGCCCTCGCTCTTTCTCCAATACCGCTGCAGACCCGGTGGGGGGAGACCATGAGGGGGCAACCTCTGGCGGTGCTTCTGCCGTGGCAGGTGGTGGCGGAGGGGGAAGGGCTGAGGGGCCGGTGAGGAAGGGCAATGCTAAGGCAAGGGGCCCCGCGTATGAGCGGAGGCAAGAAAAACGCCATGGAGGCAAGGGGCAGGTGGAGCCTCGGGAAACTGGGGTGATGCCTGCCCCTCCCTCTAGGCCCGTGGCAAAAGCCTCTGAGGCCCTGGGGGAGAGTGCGGTGAGTGAGGAGATCAGGAGGATGGAGAGAGAGGAGAAAGTGGCTGACTCAGACGACTCCTCTCGTTATGAAAGTGTCGACGAGGATGTCAGGGGGCAGCCTACAGCATCAGGTGGCAAAAACAAGCATGCCAACCGTAAATCGGGAGGGAAGAGGGCTGACAAGTCTTCAAAGTCCCCCCCGCCCCCGACCACAAGAGTGCATACGGAAGGGCCCGCTGACCCCCCTCTGATCAGACTCTCCAACCGGTTCAGCGCCCTCGGAGGTTCAGATGATGATCCGCAAGACGAGGGTGCTGGGCCGGGGGTAACACCGGAGGGTCCTTCGGGGGATGGTGGAGTCCGTCCCTCAGGGGGCACTGTTCCTCCTGAGGGGGGGACAGGCTTGGAACCCGGGAGCGAGGACACTGGGGGGAGGGATGGACACGTCGGGGGGCTTCCCTAAAAAGGAAGGTGTCTGACCCCTCCCCAGGAGGAGGTGATAGCGGGGCAGGGAAGAAACTGGCCATCCAACTCGATCACCCATGATGGCTGAACTCGCCCCGTTGACGCTGGCGTCCATTAATGTCGCCAGCATTAAGTCAGATGCAGCTCGCTTCACGGCCTTTGATTTTTTCTCCCGGATTGAGGCAGAAATTTTATTTTTGCAAGAGACCAGACTAACGGACATGGGGGCCATCTTTAAAGCACGGAGGGAGTGGAGGTGCGGGCCCTCATACTGGTCTCTTGCGGCTGAGCCGTATAGCGGGGTGGCAGTCCTTTTTAAGACTGCAGATGTTGAATGCCGACGGGTTACTGAGTTGGAAATGGGGAGGTGCCTGATCCTAGATGTCTTCATGAGGGGACAAGAGCTCCGGCTCATTAATATCTACGGCCCACAGTCCAAGTGGGACCGTAAATGTCTCTTCCTGAGGATAATAATAATAATAATAATAATTTTTATTTATATAGCGCCAACATATTCCGCAGCACTTTACAATTAAGCGGGGACATGTACAGACAATAAATTCAATACAAGTTAAGACAATTCAAACAGTGACATTAGGAGTGAGGTCCCTGCTCGCAAGCTTACAATCTACAAGGAAATGGGGGGACACAGTAGGTGAAAAATGCTTGTTAATTCAGGTCTGGCAATTATAATAGGGATTTTCATATAAAGCTGCATGATCCGGTCATCAGCCCGTGTGTTTAAGTGCAATAGACAAGTATCAAGTGCAGTTATCATGTGCATGAAGGGTGTGGAGACAGATGAATAGTAGGGTGCAGATTCAGAATAATATTTGGAAGGAGGGAACAGGGCAAAGTTAGCTTGCTGGGTAGTTGATGTGGTAGGCTTGTTTGAAGAGATGGGTTTTCAAAGCGCGCTTGAATAGGTCAGGGCTAGGTATCAGTCTGATCGCCTGGGGAAGTGCATTCCAGAGAGCTGGAGCAGCACGAGAGAAGTCTTGGAGGCGGAGGTGCGAGGTTCGGATTACGGGGGATGTTAGTCTTAGGTCATTTGTAGAACGGAGGGCACGTGTAGGGCGATAGACAGAGATGAGAGAGGAGATATAAGGCGGTGCAGAACAGTGGAGAGCTTTGTGGGTGAGAGAGATGAGTTTATACTGGACCCTGTAGCGAATAGGTAGCCAGTGTAATGACTGGCACAAGATGGAGGCATCGGTGAAGCGGCTGGACAGAAATATGACCCTGGCTGCCGCATTCAAGATGGATTGGAGAGGAGAAAGTTTGGTAAGAGGGAGACCGATCAGAAGAGAGTTGCAGTAGTCCAGGCGAGAATGAATAAGAGCGACAGTAAGAGTCTTAGCAGTTTCAAAGGTGAGAAAAGGTCGGATTCTGGAGATGTTTTTAAGATGCAGGTGACAAGAGCGACTGAGTGATCGGATGTACGGAGTAAAGGAAAGTTCAGTGTCGAATATGACCCCAAGACAGCGGGCATGCTGCTTGGGAGTTATGGTTGAACCCTCCAGGGTTATTTCGATGTTAGGTAGAGTGAGGTTAGTAGAGGGGAGAAACACAAGAAGTTCAGTTTTAGAGAGATTTAGTTTCAGATAGAGGGAGGACATGATGCTAGAGACAGCAGACAGACAATCCTTGGTATTTTGAATTAGGGTAGGGGTGATGTCAGGGGAAGAAGTGTATAATTGGGTGTCATCAGCATAGAGATGATACTGGAACCCAAATCTGCTGATTGTTTGTCCAATAGGGGCAGTGTATAAAGAGAAGAGGAGGGGGCCTAGGACTGAGCCCTGCGGGACCCCGATAGTAAGGGGACGAGAAGAGGAAGAGGAGCCGGAAAAAGATACAGTGAAGGAGCGGTCAGAGAGGTAGGAGGAGAACCAGGAGAGGGCTGTGTCCTTGAGGCCTATAGAGCGGAGCATAGTGAGGAGGAGCTGGTGATCCACAGTGTCAAATGCGGCAGAGAGATCCAGGAGAATCAGCAGGGAGCAATGACCTTTCGATTTAGCTGTTATTAAATCATTAGAGACTTTAGTGAGGGCAGTTTCAGTAGAGTGTAAAGAGCAGAAACCAGATTGTAAGGGGTCGAGAAGAGAGTTATCCGAGAGATAGCGGATTAGACGGGAGTGGACCAGGCGTTCCAGGAGTTTAGAGATGAAGGGAAGGTTAGAGACAGGTCTGTAGTTAGCAGTGCAGTTCTGGTCCAGGGATGGCTTTTTAAGTAAAGGGGTTATGATGGCATGTTTAAATGAGGAGGGAAATATACCTGAAGAAAGAGAGAGGTTAAATATTTTAGTCAGGTGAGTGGTGACCACTGGTGAGAGAGACTGCAGGAGCTGTGAAGGAATAGGGTCACTGTTGCAGGTTGTAGGCCGAGCAGAAGCGAGGAGCTTGGAAACTTCTTCTTCTGAAACAGGCTCAAAGATGTCTAGTGAGCTTGAGGTGCGGCAGGGAAGGGGATCCAGGCACTGAGGAGATAGGGCTGAGATATCCTGATGGATGTGGTTGATTTTTTCTAGGAAATAAGTGGCCAGATCCTCACCGCTGAGGTTGGTGATGGGGCCTGTACTTTAGGTTTCAGGAGGGAGTTTAAGGTTTCAAAAAGTCGTCTTGGGTTGTTGGATAGTGAGGTGATGAGGGTGGTGAAGTAGGATTGTTTGGCCAGAAGAAGGGCAGAGTTATAGGTTTTGAGCATGAACTAAAGCCCTTTCTTTTTACGAGCCGACAGGTGGTCTTCGGTGGGGACTTCAACACCGTTACGAGGTCCCGTGACCGGGGGGGTCCCGGAGACCGCCTGGCTTATGACAGCGTCGCGCTTAATAGCATAGCTAGTGAAGCTCGCCTGGTGGATGTCCACATCCGGCACACCCCAGGCCACGGGGGTTTCACCTACCATAGGGGTAGCAGTAGGTCTAGAATAGACAGGTTTTTTTTGAAGGAGGACGCTATCTTTTCTGCTGTGTCCGCCGTTGAGGTGGAGTTCTCCGATCACTGTTTAATTTTCTTTTCTCTGAATGTTGCAGAGACTCCTCGGATGGGAAGAGGGCTGTGGAAGCTCAATTCGTCCCTGCTGGAAGAAGCAGAGGTGAGACAATCCTTCGAGGATTTTCTTAAGAGCCAGGTACCGCTGTTGGATCTCTGTAGTAGTAAGTCAGAGTGGTGGGAGATCTTCAAAAAGCGGGTGGCGGGGTTCTTCCGTCAGCTCTCGAACCTCAGAAGTCTGAACAGGCACCGCTTGTATCAGGCTCTGGGGAGGAAACTCGAGCAGCTTGTCTCGACTGGAGGTGACCGTGAGGAAATCTCCAGAGTGAAATCTTTGCTCAAGAGGTGCAGTATGATAGACACACATCTTTAGTTTTTGAGAGGGACTTAGGGAAGTACCGCTCGCCCGACCCTTACAGAAATTGTAAGATGTCAGTGAATTGTAAGATGGTGACAGGACTGATTGACAGTACCGGGTCCCTGAACAGATCCAAATCAGGGATCCTGGAGGTGGTCAGATCCTTCTACTCACGCCTCTTGGAAAAGAAGGATCTGGATCGGGATAGGATGTCGGCTTTCCTGGCTGAAACCGTCCCTGAGCCAGGGGGTGATCCCTCTCTTGGTGTTTTGGCAGAAGAAATTAGGGAGGAGGAAGTGAGACTGGCCATTGATGGGCTTCGGCCCAAGAAATCGCCAGGTCCGGATGGCTTAACATCCGAGTTTTATAAGACTTTTAGGGGCTCCATGGTGCCCCTCTTGACAGGGGTCTTTAATGAGTGTCTATCCTCGGGCACTCTTCCCGACTCAATGAGGAAGTCAGCCCTAATTATTCTGTCAAAGGGTAAAGACCCGTCCCGTATCGAGAATTGGCGTCCCATAGCGCTTCTCGATACGGACCGGAAGGTTCTGGCCAAAGTGCTGTTTAATCGGCTGGTGAAGTTTGCACCCCGGCTCCTTTCAGGGGCCCAGCATTGCTCTGTTCCAGGCCGCAGTACTTTTAGTGCTGTGCTCGGTGTCCGGGAGGCAGTGGAGCAGGGTAGGGCAGACCACTGGAAGGGGTACTTGCTGTCGTTAGACCAAGCGAAAGCCTTTGACCGGGTCAACCATGAGTACCTCTGGTCCGTCCTTTTGAGGTATGGTCTGCCTGGGAGGTTTGTAAAATGGTTAGAGATCTTGTACCAAGGGGCTGAGACTTCTCCGCTGGTGAACGGTTGGTCAGGTCGCCCTTTTGAGGTGGGTTCTGGGGTCCGTCAGGGCTGTCCGCTGAGCCCGCTTTTATACGTGTTCGCGATCGATCCCTTCCTAAGGAGGGTAGATCGTGGGCCGTTGGCGGGAGTCGGGATGGACCAGGCGGGCTCTGGGTCCTCTCTGAGGGTGGTGGCGTACGCCGATGATGTTTCCCTTTTCGTGTCCTCGAGGGGGAGGCGGATTGGGTCATGTCAGAGGTAGTGCGCTACTCGGAGGCATCCGGGTCCATGATCAACCGGGATAAGTGTGAAAGTCTCTGGCTGGGAGGGGGAGATCCTAGTTTTGATCTCCCGGACACCCTTCCAGGGCCCCAGGCCACCGCCAAAATTCTAGGCATCGAATTTGGCCCCGGGGACTACCCCCAGCAAAATTGGGAGGGCAGACTTAAGATCGCCGCCCAAAAGGTGGACCAATGGAAGGGTTGGTCTTTGTCCCTAAGGGAAAGGGTTGCCCTGGCTAAAGGCTTTCTGCTTCCCTTGTTAATTTACCTAGGCAGCGTGTGCATCTTGCCAGAACCTCTCTGGACACGGGTCTATAGCCTGTTCTTCCAGCTGTTATGGGGGAATAGGCTCAACCTAATCAAGAGAGAGGTCATATACCACACGAGGAGACTAGGTGGGTTGGGTATGGTCAACCCGGTAGTGTTCTTAGTGAACACCTTTCTTAAAGTCAACATTTCCAACCTCTGGCTAGAGAGGGCTCCTCCGTGGGTAGTCTCCTGCAAGGGTTGGCTTCGGCCCTTCTTCCAGGAATGGGAGACAGGAGGGCAAGTGAAGGACCTCCGCACACCTCATGGGCATCTCCCGGCTTATGCTACCCCGGTTCTGAAGGTGATCCGCCGGTGGGGTCTGGGAATGTGGGAAATCAGGACCATGTCGCGGCAATGCCTTGACAGGAGGGTTCTGTTGACCCATTTCCAGAAGCCCCTGGCCCTTAAGGATTGCCCAGGTTGGGATCTGGAGGTGGGGCTCGGGCTTTTAAAATTCTAAGCGGATCCCCACGAAGTTTTGGGACTTGACCTGGCGCTGCTTCCACGGGAGGCTGTATGTAAAGGATAACCTGAAGTGCAGGAAATCCGATGATCGAGGTTGTCCCCGTGAGGAGTGTGGCGACGTGTTGGAAAGCATGGAGCACTTCCTGCTTCAGTGTCCCTTTAATACAGAGGTTTACCACAGGGTGGGGGCTTCCATACGTTGGCCGCGGCTGGCGTCCCTCTCCTATGCCGAGTGGGCCTATGGAGCGTTCAGAACTCTGGGTGGCCGAGACCGGGGCACTTTATTCCTAGTCAGTGTAGTGGTTAGGTTCTACATTTGGAATGCACGGTGCTTAGTTTTGACGCAGCAGAAAGCCCTCCCAAGGGAAGAGGTGGTTAGTAACATCCTGGGTGACCTGGTGAAGGTGCGTTCTTTGGAGTTCGAAAGGTTGGGTGTGAGGAGGGCCTCTTGGCTTTGGAGGGGCCTTTCCTTTTAAAAACGCACTCTAGGGAGAGCTAGATTTTGTGTGAATGTGGGTAGGGACAGCATAAGGTGGTGTGGGTGGTGAGGGACAGAAGTAGGGGCAGATAGGGACAGGAAGGGACAGGCACTGAGGGACAGATAGAGAGTTAGTTATGATAAGGTAGGTAGAGTAGGGGCAGGTAAGGACAGATAGGGACAGTTTCTTTAGGGACAGAAGTAGGGACAGTCTTAGTCGTTGAGGGACAGGGTGAATGTGTTAGTGAGGGATGGGGCCTCTAGAACTCCTTTTTCCTGGTGGTGGGCTACTGCATGGCACACCTAGATTTTTGTTTTGAGATAGAGAAATAATGGATATTGGGCTTGCAGGCACTGAACTTGGGCCTGTAAGTAAAGGTTTGTGGTGTGGTATTATTCAGTAAAGCAAATGATGTAATGACATTGCATTGTAATATTGCATTGTAATATGTATTGTAGTATATGTATTGTAGTATGTGTTGTTATTCTTTTCCGTAGTCAGAGGTGCATGGGGGGCGTAGTGAGGTTGGGAGGGGGGTGAATGGGGGGGTGAGAGCGGGAAAAAAAAGTAAAAGGACCCTAAACCAAGGGGAAAGTGGCGAATGGATATACCATATACCATGGACCATGGAAATTATGGAAAATGGACCATTTTTGAGCACATCGGGGGCAAATGGGTGAGGGTTTTGCTTATGGGCATAAACTTTCGTGCTCATCAGGCCTAGACGTGATAAGGCCATGGACATTTATGGACCTGTGGTGTGGGTGGTGTGAAAAAATAATAAAAAAAAAAATAAAAAAAAATATATGTATGTATAGAGGTGTTAAGCTGGTGTAGGTAATTTTGCCAAAAAAGAATTGGCTAGGTTTATTTAAGGCAGCATGGGCCAATAATATTATTTTTGTTTTCCTGTATATAGGTATGGGTGGAAGTGTGAATGGGGAGTGAAAGATTAAAAACTGTTTTTCATTATTTTATGGGAAAAGTTTTCTGTTGGAAAATTCCTTCTGGGGGTCCCCTAAGCTGGAAAGCTTGGGGACTATAACAAGTTGCGGTTTTGCACAAGCTTCTGTATGTCCTAAGTGTATGATTAATATGTGTATTTTGGTTTATGTTTTCTTTTCTGGAATGTTGTGTTGTATTGTTTTTGATATTTTATAATAAAAGAGATACAGGATGTAACTCAGGATCAGTACAGGATCAGTAATGTAATATATGTACACAGTGACTCCACCAGCAGAATAGTGAGTGCAGCTCTGGAGTATAATACAGGATGTAACTCAGGATTAGTACAGGATCAGTAATGTAATGTATGTACACAGTGACTGCACCAGCAGAATAGTGAGTGCTGCTCTGGACTATAAAACAGGATGTAACTCAGGATCAGTAATGTAATACAGTGGGGAAAAAAAGTATTTAGTCAGTCAGCAATAGTGCAAGTTCCACCACTTAAAAAGATGAGAGGCGTCTGTAATTTACATCATAGGTAGACCTCAACTATGGGAGACAAACTGAGAAAAAAAAATCCAGAAAATCACATTGTCTGTTTTTTTTTTCATTTTATTTGCATATTATGGTGGAAAATAAGTATTTGGTCAGAAACAAGCAATCAAGATTTCTGGCTCTCACAGACCTGTAACTTCTTCTTTAAGAGTCTCCTCTTTCCTCCACTCATTACCTGTAGTAATGGCACCTGTTTAAACTTGTTATCAGTATAAAAAGACACCTGTGCACACCCTCAAACAGTCTGACTCCAAACTCCACTATGGTGAAGACCAAAGAGCTGTCTAAGGACACCAGAAACAAAATTGTAGCCCTGCACCAGGCTGGGAAGACTGAATCTGCAATAGCCAACCAGCTTGGAGTGAAGAAATCAACTGTGGGAGCAATAATTAGAAAATGGAAGACATACAAGACCACTGATAATCTCCCTCGATCTGGTGCTCCACGCAAAATCCCACCCCGTGGGGTCAGAATGATCACAAGAACGGTGAGCAAAAATCCCAGAACCACGCGGGGGGACCTAGTGAATGAACTGCAGAGAGCTGGGACCAATGTAACAAGGCCTACCATAAGTAACACACTACGCCACCATGGACTCAGATCCTGCAGTGCCAGACGTGTCCCACTGCTTAAGCCTGTACATGTTCGGGCCCGTCTGAAGTTTGCTAGAGAGCATTTGGATGATCCAGAGGAGTTTTGGGAGAATGTCCTATGGTCTGATGAAACCAAACTGGAACTGTTTGGTAGAAACACAACTTGTCGTGTTTGGAGGAAAAAGAATACTGAGTTACATTTATCAAACACCATACCTACTGTAAAGCATGGTGGTGGAAACATCATGCTTTGGGGCTGTTTCTCTGCAAAGGGGCCAGGACGACTGATCCGGGTACATGAAAGAATGAATGGGGCCATGTATCGTGAGATTTTGAGTGCAAACCTCCTTCCATCAGCAAGGGCATTGAAGATGAAACGTGGCTGGGTCTTTCAACATGACAATGATCCAAAGCACACCACCAGGGCAACGAAGGAGTGGCTTCGTATGAAGCATTTCAAGGTCCTGGAGTGGCCTAGCCAGTCTCCAAATCTCAACCCTATAGAAAACCTTTGGAGGGAGTTGAAAGTCCGTGTTGCCAAGCGAAAAGCCAAAAACATCACTGCTCTAGAGGAGATCTGCATGGAGGAATGGGCCAACATACCAACAACAGTGTGTGGCAACCTTGTGAAGACTTACAGAAAACGTTTGACCTCTGTCATTGGCAACAAAGGATATATCACAAAGTATTGAGATGAAATTTTGTTTCTGACCAAATACTTATTTTCCACCATAATATGCAAATAAAATGAAAAAAAAACAGACAATGTGATTTTCTGGATTTTTTTTTCTCAGTTTGTCTCCCATAGTTGAGGTCTACCTATGATGTAAATTACAGACGCCTCTCATCTTTTTAAGTGGTGGAACTTGCACTATTGCTGACTGACTAAATACTTTTTTTCCCCACTGTATATGTACACAGTGACTCCACCAGCAGAAGAGTGAGTGCAGCTCTGGAGTATAATACAGGATGTAACTCAGGATTAGTACAAGATCAGTAATGTAATGTAATGTATGTATACAGTGACTGCACCAGCAGAATAGTGAGTGCAGCTCTGGAGTAAAATTCAGGAGGTAACTCAGGATCAGTAATGTAATGTATGTACACAGTGACTGCACCAGCAGAATAGTGAGTGCAGCTCTGGGGTATAATACAGGAGGTAACTCAGGGTCAGTAATGTAATTTATGTACACAGTGACTGCACCAGCAGAATAGTGAGTGCAGCTCTGGGGTATAATATGGGATGTAACTCAGGATCAGTAGTGTAATGTATGTACACAGTGACTGCACCAGCAGAATAGTGAGTGCAGCTCTGGAGTATAATACAGGAGGTAACTCAGGATCAGTAATGTAATGTATGTACACAGTGACTCCACCAGCAGAATAGTGAGTGCAGCTCTGGAGTATAATACAGGATGTAACTCAGGATCAGTACAGGATAAATAATGTATGGCTAACACTATTTATTCTGTTATTTATGTTTTCTGGACATAGACTATGGTTTCTCTGGTCCTTACAGTATCTTGGCTATTCAATTATGTCATTTTCATTGAGAAATATAAATGAATATTTACATAACGACTTTTCAGCAATTTCCCATGGTTTGGCCAGAAATGCCTGATACTCCCCAATACACAATCATATTGTCTGTTGCCTTCTTTTTTCAGATTATGTTGGATTTTCCCATGATGCAATGCTCTGTATTGTTGATTAATTAAATGAACCTTCGGTGTAAACATCTCGCTCGTGATTTTTTTTTTCTTAAATTCCATAATATTTCGTCTACTTGTCTGGTCTGAGTCAGAATGTTAAGGAGACTGGAGACATTTACAGATTTCACTTGAAAGGCATTGTTTGCCTCGATACAATGTATCATGAAAGGATGAGGTGCACATACTTGTGCATGTTCAGACAGCTGTTTACACTCTTCCTATAAGGCATCTTAAGATCAAACTGCAGCACAAAAGAAAACTATGAGGAAGAGAAATCATTAGAGAATATTTTCTCTTACGTGTGAACTATAAGTCAAACACAAATGTCCAAATGTCGTATTAAGAGCGACGCTGACACATCTTGACATGCCAAGCTCTCCAGTCATCCGGTCCCTCGCTGCCAGACGGGTGAAATAGTGTAAGGCGATGTGTGATGGAAGATTTGGAGAATTACACCTCTTTGTGAATGTATGGAGTATGTGTAAAGTGAATAGTCCGTCATCTGTGAGTGGGCACTAACTAAAAGACATAACCTCCAGTCATACATTTAGTTGTAATCAAACATTACAATATTGGAGGGGAGATGGTTTAAAAAAACATATAATGACACCTTTCGTGTCCCCCATCCTGTAATAGTGTCCCCCATCCTGTGCCCCTTCCTGTTATACTGTAATGTCCACTTTCCCAGACCTCTTCCTTGTATAATGTCCTCCATTCTAGTTTAATGTCAACCATCCCGGGCCCCTCTCTACTTTATTGACCCCCATCCTGCTATAATGATCCCCATTTTTGGATCCTTCCTTGTATAGTGTCCTCCATCATAGGCCCCTTCCTGGTATAATGCCCCCCCATCCTTGGCCCCTTCCTGTTATAATGTCCACTGTCCCAGACCTCTTTCTTGTATATTGTCCTCCATCCTGGATTAATGTCCCCCATTATGGGTCCCTTTCTGGCATAATGTCCTCCATCCTAGGCGCCGTCCCGTAATAAAGTCCCCCATCCTGGGTCCCTCTGCTATAATGACCCCCATCCTACTGTAATGTGTTCAATTCTGGGATCCTTCCTTTTATAATTTCCTCCATCATAGGACCCTTCCTGGTATAATGTCCCCCGTCCTGTGCCCCTTCCTGTTATAATGTCCACTGTCCCGGACCTCTTCCTTGTATAATGTCCCCCATCCTGGGTCCCTCTCTGCTATAATGATCACCACCCTGCTATAATAACCCCCATTTTTGGATCCTTCCTTGTATAATGTCCTCCATCATAGGCCCTTTCCTAGTATAATGTCCCCCATCCTGGGCCCCTTCCTGTTATAATGTCCACTTTCCTGGACCTTTTTCTTGTATAATGTCCCCCGTCCTGGTTAAATGTCCCCAATTATGGGTCCCTTTCTGATATAATGTCCTCCATCTTAGGCCCCTTCCAGTAATAAAGTACCCCCTTCTGGGTCCCTCTCTGCTATAATGACCCCATTCTAATATAATGACTTCAATTCTGGGATCCATCTTGGTATAAAGTCCCCTATCCTGGGGTCCTTCCTGTTCTGGAACTCTTCCTTGAATAATGTTACCTGTCCTGATTAAATTTTTCTGTTATGGATCCCTTTCTGGTATAATGTCTCCCATCATGAGCCCCTTCCAGTAATAATGTTCCCCATTCCTGGGTCCCTCCCTGCTATTATGCCCCCATCCTGGTGTAATGTCCTCCATCCTAGGCCCCTTCTAGTATTAATGTCCCCCATCATGGGTCCCTCCCTGCTATTATGCCCCCATCCTGGTGTAATGTCCTCCTTCCTAGGCCCCTTCCAGTAATAATGTACCCAATCCTGAGTCCCTCTTTGATATAATGACCCTATCCCTTCTAAAATGCCCCCCATTCTGGGATCCTTCCTGGTATAATGTCCTCCATTCTGGGCCCTTTCCTGGCATAATGTTCGCTCTGCCGCTCTTTTGCAAAACGTTAAAAAAAATTAACAAGTTTTTTTTACATTCTTTCCTTCGTCCGCTCCCACAACTTGCTACGTCCTCTTCGAGAGCATGCCGATGATTTCAGCGTGCCAGCCACGTACAGTGTATGGCATCACTGCCATGCGCTGTCATAAGAGGCACGCGGACATCAGCTGTCAATCTTGGATTGGCATGTATTGTAGTGCAGTCGGCTAGTCTGTGCGCCGCAATATACTTCAGCTGAATGCGAGTCCTTGGATGCACATCCAGTTGAAATAGGCACTGGCGTCGCCGCCCTCCCTTCCAGCACGGTCATAGTCGCACCTTCTCCGACCACGATCGTTACACCCCTGCCTGTAACAGTGAATAGATGTCGGGAAGAAGTGTCCCACTCTCAGCAATCCGCCTATTAGCCAGACCGGACAGCCGTCGTAACATATCACTTCCTTCCAGTAGTTTGGACTAGGCATGGCCATATATTTCATTAAAGGCTTAATTCCAAAATCTTAAATTATCCATGGGATAGAAGATCACTTACTGATCATAAAGGGTCCAACCACTGGAACCACTAATGATCCCGAGAATGGTACTCTAGACCAGGGGTCCCCAACCACTGGTCCGCGGCCCAGGACCGGGCCGTTGGGGTTCTGTTGCCGGTCCGCGGAGCTCCCGCAGACGAGCAGTAAACACTGACAGTGTGCTCTGCGGCGGCTCAGAGCGCACTGCTGGTGCCTGCCCTGGTTGTTCATTATCACTGGGGCGAGTCGCGCGTAGGCACGCAGCGCTCATCACATGTGAACACTGCAACGCATGTGTGGCTGCAGGCGGGAACACGCTGACATTGTTATGTGTCAGTGCTGTCTGTGGGCAGGGAGCAAGCCCTCTGCTTTCACGCCCGTGGACATAGTAACATTGCAGCCGTGACCCGACTGAAGCAGCAGGGAATGAAGAGAGGAAGAGAGGTATTTTTTTTGTGTATATGTATATGTGTGTGTGTGTGTGTATCTGTGCATGTATGTTTATGAACAGTTAGGTCCATATATATTTGGACACAGACAACATTTTTCTAATTTTGGTTCTAGACATTACTATAATGAATTTTTAACAAAACAATTCAGATGCAGTTGAAGTTCAGACTTTCAGCTTTCATTTGAGGGTATCCACATTAAAATTGGATGAAGGGTTTAGGAGTTTCAGCTCCTTAACATGTGCAACCCTGTTTTTAAAGGGACCAAAAGTAATTGGACAATTGACTCCAAGGCTATTTCATGGACAGGTGTGGGCAATCCCTTCATTATGTCATTCTCAATTAAGCAGATAAAAGCCCTGGAGTTGATTTGAGGTGTGGTGCTTGCATTTGGAAGGTTTTGCTGTGAAGGAAACATGCGATCAAAGGAGCTCTCCATGCAGGTGAAACAAGCCATCCTTAAGCTGCAAAAACAGAAAAAAATCCATCCGAGAAATTGCTACAACATTAGGAGTGGCAAAATCTACAGTTTGGTAGATCCTGAGAAAGAAAGAAAGCACTGGAGAACTCATCAATGCAAAAAGACTTCGGCGCCCACGGAAGACAACAGTGGTGGATGATCGCAGAATAATCTCCATGGCGAAGAGAAACCCCTTCACAACAGCCAACCAAGTGACCAACACTCTCCAGGAGGTAGGCGTATCAATATCCAAATCTACCATAAAGAGAAGACTGCATGAAAGTGAATACAGAGGGTTCACTGCACGGTGCAAGCCACTCATAAGCATCAAGAATCAAAAGGCTAGACTGGACTTTGCTAAAAAACATCTAAAAAAGCCAGCACAGTTCTGGAAGAACATTCTTTGGACAGATGAAACCAAGATCAACCTCTACCAGAATGATGGAAAGAGAAAAGTATGGTGAAGGCGTGGTACAGCTCATGATCCAAAGCATGCCACATCATCTGTAAAACACGGCGGAGGCAGTGTGATGGCTTGGGCATGCATGGCTGCCAGTGGCACTGGGTCACTAGTGTTTATTGATGATGTGACACAGGACAGAAGCAGCCGGATTAATTCTGAGGTATTCAGAGCCATACTGTGCGCTCAGATCCAGCCAAATGCAGCCACACTGATTGGTCGTCGTTTCATACTACAGATGGACAATGACCCAAAACATAAAGCCAAAGCAACCCAGGAGATTATTAAAGCAAAGAAGTGGAATATTCTTGAATGGCCAAGTCAGTCACCTGATCTCAACCCAATTGAGCATGCAATTCACTTGTTAAAGACTAAACTTCAGACAGAAAGGCCCACAAACAAACAGCAACTGAAAACCACCGCAGTGAAGGCCTGGCAGAGCATCAAAAAGGAGGAAACACAGCGTCTGGTGATGTCCATGAGTTCAAGACTTCAGGCAGTCATTGCCAACAAAGGGTTTTCAGCCAAGTACTAGAAATCAACATTTTATTTACAATTATTTAATCTGTCCAATTACTTTTGGTCCCTTTAAAAACAGGGTGGCACATGTTAAGGAGCTGAAACTCTTAAACCCTTCATCCAATTTTAATGTGGATACCCTCAAATGAAAGCTGAAAGTCTGAACTTCAACTGCATCTGAATTGTTTCATTTAAAATTCATTGTGGTAATGTCTAGAACCAAAATTAGAAAAATGTTGTCTCTGTCCAAATATATATGGACCTAACTGTATGTGTGTGTGTATGTATGTGTGTATCTATATGTGTGTGTGTATCTATGTATGTGTGTGCATCTGTGCATGTGTGTGTAACTGTGCATGTATGTGTGTGTATGTTTGTATCTGTGTATGTATGTGTGTATGTGTGTTTATCTGTGTGCATCTGTGCATGTGTGTGTATCTGTGTGTGTATCTGTGTGTGTATCTGTGTGTGTATGTATGTGTGTGTATGTATGTGTGTTTATCTGTGCATGTGTGTTTATCTGTGTATGTGTATATGTGTATGTGTGTATGTGTGTGTATCTGTGCATGTGTGTGTATCTGTGCATGTGTGTGTATGTTTATGTATGTGTGTTTGTGTGTGTATGTGTGTATATATGTGTGTATGTATGAGGGTGTATGTATGTGTTTGTATGTATGTGTGTGTATTTGTGTGTCTATGTGTGTATCTGTGTATGTGTGTGTGTGTATGTGTGTGTATGTGTGTATGTGTGTATCTGTGTGTGTGTATATATGTGGGAGAGAGGGTCCCCGTCGAGTGTCCGGGTCGGAACCAAGGGGACCGTCACCTGGGTTCCGGGGGAAGCTGTTTCCGGGGGACAGAGATCAGGGACGGACCGTGGATACTGACAGGTGGACTGGGGGAGGAGCCAATATAAAAGGGGCGGGGAACGAGAGTCACAGTGAGTCAGCAGAATGAGACAGAAGGAGCAGGAGCTTGTGAGAGCGACTGAGAGCCAGAGCGACTCACCAGAGCCAGGAAGGAGGCCAGAGACAAGAGAGATACTTCCCCTGGACATCAGTGGGATGGCGCAGAGACGACCGTCCAAGAACCACTGCCCCGCGTCGACCAGCGGCCGCCACCGCCTTCTTCCAGCCCGTGGCTGCGGCCTGCCCACGGTCATTCGCAGCCGTTGCCGCCTCACTCCAACCCGCGGCTGCGGCCTGTCTCCCGTTGCCCGCAGCCACTCTGCCCTCACCCGTGGTCGCGGCAAGCCCAGTGCCGTCCTTGGCCACCACTGTCCCGCTCCGATCCGTGGCAGGGGACTCGTCCAAGGACTTCTCCGGGGCCGGAGGTGCCCCAGCACCACAGGAGCGGCGGAACGCTCGAAGACTACACCAACTCTTCAGCAGCTGGGCCCAGCGGCTGCTCCGCCGAAGAACCACTATCCAGAATGCCGAGGGACGTCAACGGTCTGGGACCTGGATGACGAAGAGGACTTCCCAGCCATATCCGCAGGCCCTCCAAGTAATGACACTACATCAGACCCAGTCAGTCTGCCAGAATCGACCAATCCACCACCATCCACCACCCCAGAAAGCTCCACCCCAGTCGAACTTAGACGCTCAACAGCTGGCAAACCCCCTGAACGTTACGAACAGGACCAGTTCGTATGGCAACAAGAACTGTTGTCTCCAAAGACTAACTCGAGTCGAATAAAGCCCTTGCCCGAGGACTGGCAAGCATACAGGGTGGGGGAGTATGGGAGAGAGGGTCCCCGTCAAGTGTCCGGGTCGGAACCAAGGGAACCGTCACCTCGGTTCCGGGGGAAGCTGTTTCCGGGTGGCAGAGTTCAGGGACGGACCGTGGAGACTGACAGGTGGACTGGGGGAGGAGCCAATATAAAAGGGGCGGGGAACGAGAGTCACAGTGAGTCAGCTGAACGAGACAGAAGGAGCAGGAGATCGTGGGAGTGACTGAGAGCCAGAGCGACTCACCAGAGCCAAGAAGGAGGCCAGAGAGAGGAGAGATACTTCCCCTGGACATCAGTGGGACGGCGCCGAGACGACCGTCCAAGAACTGCTGCCCCGCGTCGACCAGCGGTCGCGGCCTTCTTCCAGCCCCCGGCTGCGGCCTGCACGCAGTCATTCGCGGGCGATGCCGCCTCGCTCCTGCCCGCGGCTGTGGCCTGCCCACGGTCACCAGCAGCCGTTGCCTCCTCGCTCCTGCCCACGGCTGCGGCCTGCCCGCGGACACCAGCGACTGCTGCCGCCTCACTCCAACCCTCACTCCAACGCCTGTCTCCCGCTGCCCGCAGCCGCTCTGCCCTCACCCGTGGTCACGGCAAGCCCAGTGCCGTCAGTGGCCAACACTGTCCCGCTCCAATCCGTGGCAGGGGCCGAGCCTCTGCTTGCCGCGGATTCCCCGTCGCAGCTGCTAGCTGCACAGGTGGCCTGTCACCCGCCACCCCGCATCGCTGCCAGTTGCCCCCGTTCAGGGGCTGCGGCCTACTCGCCCAAGGACTCCTCCGGGGCCGGAGGTGCCCCAGCGCCACAGGAGCGGCGGAACGCTCGAAGACTATGCCAACTCTTCAGCAGCTGGGCCCAGCGGCTGCTCAGCCGAAGAACCACCGTCCAGAACGCCGAGGGACTTCAGGATGACTAAGTTGACTATATAGTTAAGGACCCGTAGTCGGCCATACCGCGGCCCTATAGTGACCGGCTCTCGCCGGATGTAGTCGAGTTCTACTCTGTTTGTGTTTACTTGTATTGAGCCCCTGCGAGGGCAACCCTTGTTACCCCTTTTGGTCGGTCAGGCCGAGCCTGAGGAAAGTCACCTCTAGGCCTATAAACGTTATTACAAGAGCACCAAACCGACTCGCGACTCGTCACTGCATCCTGCGTATCTGCTAGTACCACATATATACTGTATATAAATCAGTACTTTGTGGGGCCATCATGCTATATATGGGGGATTACAGGTGTGGGCCCATCACACTATATAAATGTCATAATTAAATGACTATGCACTAAACTACAACTCGGTCCATAACCCCATCCCATCAGACCAAAGCCTCCCTTGCCCCACCCTGGTGCAAAAAAGGTTGGGGACCACTGCTCTAGACCATAGAAACCAGGTTCTGCAGAGCCTCATCCTCAATAGAGCACAGAGGCACATGCTTGACGTTAACGCCATTCATTTTCTATGGGACTGCTGAACACAGCCGAGCTCTGTACTTGCCTTTCTCCAGAAGACCCATAGACAATGAAAGAAGCAAAGAATGAGCATGAACACATCTGCTCTATTGAAAATGGTGCTCTCGACAGCCTGGAATTTAGAGATCTGTTCTTGGGATCACTAGCGTCCCAGTGGTCAGACCTCCAGAGATTAGTCCATTATTCCCTTTTCCATGTATAGATGATAACTTGTGATTTTGGGAACAACACTTTATATTCACAGGGCAGCAAGTGAGTCTACACTTTAAATATACTTGGGTATAAATATTTTGCAAAATCACTGTTTTCAGAATGGGTTTCATGTGTTGAGCATACGTGTCTCTTTTGGTCAGGCTGCTGCTTCCCATCCCGAAAACGTAAATAGTGACTTTACTTTCTTGATATTATTTGATAGAAAATGGGATAATTAAAAAAACTGCCAATCGCATTAATTTTACATTATGTTGTCTTTCCACCAAAAAGTGCCTCCCTTCTGTCTAACCTAATGTCTGCTGCCTGTTGTCAGGTTTGATCTGTGTCAAGCAGCAAAGTCGAGTAAAAAGATTGCAGAAGGCGGATTTGTCTCTCTACAGGAAATGTCAAACTACATAAATTATGTCCAATTTGCATTTTTTTATCTGCCAATACATATAAAGGAAATAAACCCGTATATAACAAAACATGTGTAATTGCAATATTTTTCTGGGAGAAATGCTTCATTTTCTGGAACAATTTCAAGGGTGCCAACACTTTTGGCTATAAGACAGTATATACCAGGAAGGGGCCAAGGATGAGGACATATGTACCAGGATGGGGGACTTATATACCAGGATAGGGACATATATGCCAAGAAGGGGCCAAGCATGGGGGCATACACTCACTGGCCACTTTATTAGGTACACCATGCTAGTAAGGGGTTGGACCCCCTTTTGCCTTCAGAACTGCCTCAATTCTTCGTGGCAGAGATTCAACAAGGTGCTGGAAGCATTCCTCAGAGATTTTGGACCATATTGACATGATGGCATCACACAGTTGGCGCAGATTTGTCGGCTGCACATCCCTGATGCGAATCTCCCGTTCCACCACATCCCAAAGATGCTCTATTGGATTGAGATCTGGTGACTGAGGAGGCCATTTGAGTACAGTAAACTCATTGTCATGTTCAAGAAACCAATCTGAGATGATTCGAGCTTTATGACATGGCGCATTATCCTGCTGAAAGTAGCCATCAGATGTTGGGTACATTGTGGTCATAAAGGGATGGACATGGTCAGCAACAATACTCAGGTAGGCTGTGGCGTTGCAACGATGCTCAATTGGTACCAAGGGGCCCAAAGAGTGCCCAGAAAAAATTCCCCACACCATGACACCACCACCACCAGCCTGAACCGTTGATACAAGGCAGGATGGATCCATGCTTTCATGTTGTTTACGCCAAATTCTGACCCTACCATCCGAATGTCGCAGCAGAAATCGAGACTCATCAGACCAGGCAACGTTTTTCCAATCTTCTACTGTCCAATTTCGATGAGCTTGTGCAAATTGTAGCCTCAGTTTCCTGTTCTTAGCTGAAAGGAGTGGTACCCAGTGTGGTCTTCTGCTGCTGTAGCCCATCTGCCTCAAAGTTCGACGCACTGTGCGTTCAGAGATGCTCTTCTGCCTACCTTGGTTGTAACGGGTGGCAATTTGAGTCACTGTTGCCTTTCTATCAGCTCGAACCAGTCTGCCCATTCTCCTCTGACCTCTGGCATCAACATGGCATTTCCGGCCACAGAACTGCCGCTCACTGGATTTTTTTTCTTTTTCGGACCATTCTCTGTAAACCCTAGAGATGGTTGTGTGTGAAAATCCCAGTAGATCAGCAGTTTCTGAAATTCTCAGACCAGCCCTTCTGGCACCAACAATCATGCCACGTTCAAAGGCACTCAAATCACCTTTCTTCCCCATACTGATGCTCGGTTTGAACTGCAGGAGATTGTCTTGACCATGTCTACATGCCTAAATGCACTGAGTTGCCGCCATGTGATTGGCAGATTAGAAATTAAGTCTTAACACACAGTTGGACAGGTGTACCTAATAAAGTGGCCAGTGAGTGTATATACCAGGATGGGGGGGACATAGATAACAGGAAGGGGCCCAGGATGGGGGACATTATACAAGGATAGGGGACATACTGTATATATCCCAGGAAGGAACCCAGGATTGGGAAAATATATACCAGGATGGGGGATATATGCCAAGATGGGGAACATAGATGCAAGGATGGGGATATATACCAGGATGGGGGACATTATACAAGGATAGCGGACATACTGTATATATACCAGGAAGGAACCCAGGATTGGGAACATATATACCAGGATGGGGGATATATGCCAAGATGGGGAACATAGATGCAAGGATGGGGATATATACCAGGATGGGTAACATAGATAACAGGAAGTGGCCCAGGATGGGGGATGTTATTGTTATACCAGGATGGGGAACATAGATGCAAGGATGGGGATATATATCAGGATGGGGGTCATAGATAACAGGAAGGGGCTGTAACGAATGGAAGCAGAGGCAGAGATGGTGAAGTTCACATTCGTTTTTATTTTTTAAGTGGAACCTCAGGACCACGGTCTGGGGGGCTCCGAAGGGGGCGTGACTAGTGAGCCCCAGGCACCTGTAGTAAAGCCCCTCAGGCAGGGCCAGAATGGAATACCCAGAGGACACAGGTGCTACCTCCAGTTAGACCCCGAACACGTGGCAGCTGTCCCAGCGGGACCAAAAGGAATAACAAAAGTTACAGCAGAGTCCGTAATGTGCTGGGTCCTGGATCCGGTTAGTCGGTAAGGAGTCGGTTCCAGTGACCTTCACACAGTCCTTGGACTCAGATGACTGTAGGCGGAACGGGATGGCTTAGGCCCAGACGGTTGCTGATATAACCAGGTAACACAGGATACTGATATGCTGTGGAAACAGAGAGCATTAGACAATGCACAGAGACTGCAGATGCAGCGCAGACAGGTTAGCATGAGAACCGGATGTAGCAATGATAGATACTCGTTGCTCTGGCGCTCTCCCTATGGAGGAGAGGCCAGAAATAGCAGCCAGTGCGCTGCCATTGGTTGATTGCATTTTTTGAATAATGCATGCCGCCCCTTTAAGAAGGCAAGAGAGCCGACGGGCGTGTTAGAATAGCCTTAGCTACAGATCTCCTCACAGGGCGCCAGGAGGAGGAGGCAGGAGGGAGGACAGAACGCTGAGCAGCAGCATGAGAGGCTCAAGGTGAGTGCCCAGAACAAAGAGCAGCGGCAGGCCTGGACGCAGCGCCAGGATGGGACCCAGGTGTAACAGAGGCAGACCTGGGCGCAGCGCCAGGAAGGGGACCGGGTATAACAGGGGCCCAGGATGGGGGATGTTATACCAGGATCGGGTACATATATATACCAGGAAGGAACCCAGGATTGGGAACATATATACCAGGATGGGGGATATATGCCAGGATGGGGAACATAGAAGCCAGGATCAGGGAAACATTTACCAAATTTTTCACCACCGCAGTAGATCTGTTCTCCCGCCACAATGACATTTGCACACGCTTATTATTTGCTTTAACAGAAAATATCGGGATTAATTCAGTACACTGCTGCTAATGTACATGTGTTATTTCCTGAAACAACAGGAAGTTAGAGTTTAAAAAAGCCCCAGTGGCCAATGTGAGAATTGCAAGATTTCTAACTTTTATTTTTAATTGCGATATGAAAAAAAACGCACATTTTACACAAAAAAACTGATTTAAACAATAGGTTATTTTTTGATGACACATTCCCTTTCAGCAATTTTACTCCAATTTGTAACAACTTGTAACATTACTGATAAAATAAAATCAACCGATCTATAAAAACAATATATTACAAGCCGCACTGAATAATTACAGCTCCGAACCTGATTAATCTACTGACATGAGCTGACATCTCTTTGCTTGCAGTACACTTGAATGATCCTGTTTTATGACTAGTAGCTCAGGTATATGTCCCCGGGGCGAAAGGAAGGAAAAAAAAAGAATTCCATTATACTAAAAATAGATCAAAGTCCATCATCTTTTAATGATTTCTGCTGGATGATTTTAACGCGGCGTTCCTCCGCTCGCTGATTATCTTGCGGTCAGATTAAGATGCTTTCCATTTACATGACTTCAGCTTTTTTGTTTTCTTTATTACTTATCTTTAATTGGTCCATGTATTTCTTGATCACCAACCAATTTGTGAGCGGCTAATCTCCGGCTTTGAGGTCTTGCAACTGTTAAGATGGTATCTGTCTGCTTGTCGTGTAAATTGGAGCATGTGATTGACATCTCGTACTATCTGCCTGCAGATATAAAATGAAAATGGTGCCTGTCGCCATCAATTTTGCAGCAATATCTTCTTGATTTAATAGTTTTTAAGGCAATGGTTACCGAGGTGTGAACTAGTAGACAGAAGATTAAAGACTAGACAAACCTGCAAGAAAGAATATAAAACCATACAAAATGAGGTTGTTTGCTGCTGTGATCGGTGGAGATACCTGACTGCAACTGTTTTATTTCCCTGCAGCACCCCCGCAGGTGAAAGAAAGCATTACAAGATACCCAATAAAATCAATAAGCTGCAATGCACAGATGTTTTGGGTCCTCCACACCAAGAAAAACCCTTTGTAGCGGATTTTTACAGTAGCTTATGGATAAGGGTTAGGAATTGGAGACCTCCTTTAATTTACAAAAAAAAAATGTATTAGAAAAGTAACTTTTCCAACCCATAAAGTTTGGATGAAAGTTGGCTGTAACTAATCATTTTGAAAGATTTCATTCCTATGAACAGTTGGAGTCCAAGACGTCAAGACACCCATCATTCTACAAGATTGGATTTGCTTTTTAAAGCAAATGTCTAATGTTCTGGCTCCTATGAGACCCATGGAAAAGGAAACAACCCATGTAGTTCAGCTATAGAGCCTCCGCTCCCGCCACTGCTATTGGGATTTTTAGGCGCTCAACTATCTCTAAGACATTGGTACCCCAGGCTAATTCAGTCTTCGATTCCTGGATAAGGTCTAAGTTGGAACCACAATTTACGAGAACTGTTTTGAGGTTCAATGATAAAAGGCGACGACAACTGATAGCCTCCAGTGGATACATGGCTGTCTAAAGTCTACTTCGAGCTCCGATGTCTGGGATAAGAAGACCATCCAAGAAGCAAAAGTTGCTGCTCTATGATCAAAAAGAGCTCTTTCATAGAATCGTAGAGTTGGAAGGGACCTCCTGGGCCATCTGGTCTTTTCCTTTGGTGGACCAACGAATCCTTGTGTAGTAACCTCTGGGACCTAGTTGGCATGCAAAAATGTTATAAAAATATGATTGGTGTGAACACTGGATGGTATAACAAAACATAAATAATTAAGAATATAGCTTTTTCTGTATCCACACTGCTTTAATATATCCGTTCACCCTCAATAGATACCCAAGCAAAGTACAACCAGAGGCATATAAATGATAAAATGTATATGTACTGCCATGTATCCCTTTCCCCCACCTCGGCAGGAAAATTAGGGAAACCAGCTGAAGCCCGGACAGGTATATTTATCATAGAATGTCCATAAAACATCATTAAGATAAATTATCCCATGTATTAAAACACTAAAACTTAAAGATTTCTCGAGCTTTTGACTCCCAAGCTACCATGGAGGAGGCACCGAAATGGATTTAGAACAAAACCAACCTGCAAAGTCACAGGGAGAAAGAAAAGTAGGCAGAGTGAAGGGTCAATGCAATTCTAGGAAGCCTGGGTGACCCTGTGACTAAATAATAAGCTCCATGGCTAGTAAAAATGGCCGCCATGACTTCTCAGATTCAGCTACAAGAAGCAAAAGAGGTCAGGACTCAGGAAAGTACTGGTTGACATAAAAAAAAAATCACATGAGGCTTTTCGAGAAATCTGAGTGACTGACTCTCTGTTATTTCCAAGACTTGTTCTCAAATTCTAAGAGCCAAATCACAAACATACCAACAAGACGGTGATTTTCACATCCATCCTATCCCAATAACATTATTTTTATACTTTTACTATTCCTTCTTTTTTTTCCCTTCTGGACGGTATGTTTCTTATAATTGGATGAGATCGGTGATTTCATAAGAAAAGAATTGAAGTTTGGGGTTTTTGAGACATTCCACCCATGACATCACTGCATTGAAGCCGAGCCTCTTGTGCAGAAAGCTGTAATCCATAGAAAATATATAAATAAATATTATATTTGGCTGAGTTTCTTTTATTAGTAATTCTCGCTCTGTTTTCTTAGAAAATAACCGGGAAGAAAGTGATGATGATTGACAGCTGGTTGGACTTGTGAAATCGTGAAGATGCTTTTAAGTGAGCTCTGAGGAGTGTCACCTCCACACCCACTCTACAGCCAGGAAAATATTGACTCCTACAGTACCTGCACACATCAGATTTACAAAGCGATACTCACTCCTTAGACACTGACACAAGACATTGATTTTTCACCTTCAAGACTTTTTAGAGTCCAAGCTGAATTTAGGGTGTTGAAGGTCTCTTGCCAAGAGGCATGACTGTAGTAATTCCATAATACATAGGTTCCCTAATTTCCTCCTTCATCACGAGTTTGGATGATTTCACTAAAGAACATGGCTCATCCCTTAGGGCACTCTACTGTCCACCTTCTCTTGACCCCTCTTTAGTACCTTCCACTTGATCACTTACTTTGTGCGACCACAGTCTTAGGTGACACGTAGCAACGACTTGGAGGAATGAAACGCAGGAAGCACACAGTCTCCGAATGCGGCTGGAACCATATGCAGACCCCACTGACTAAAGTAATGTTTCTGGTGGTGCCAGTGCATGGGGGACTCAAGTGCTGGAGGGGTGGATGCAGCCAGAAGAACACAATGAGATCCAGAACCCCCAACTTCCAGATGGCTATCAACAGTAAAGTTTTCGACGTGACAAAAGGCAACAAAGACTTTTAAATGTTTGGTTTGCAGTCATCACCTTCAAATGTTTGGTATGGTACCCGAAACTTTCTATTGACACCTTTAATCTCGAGTAAAAGAGTATGGAGTTAGGGTGGCCCTTACCTGCTGTTGAACCTGAAATCTGCCTAATGGTCCTCTTGATTTGAGTCATTAAAATTACAGAGAAAGCCAAACTCATGGGTAACCACATCTACTTGGCATAATAGGATTGCTGAACAGCCATCGTAGGACCCCCATGTACCTTTAAAAGTGATGGCCAAAGGGGGAAGGCAGTGTACACACTACTAATATAAAAAGTCAGAAGGTCACTGATTCACAGGTCACTCATGTTGCTTTGTAGCCTTTGGGTCCAAATCCAACCATGGAATTTGCATGAACATCAATCAGTCGAAATCTAACCACACGTCACTGGAAACATGGAAAGAGGACGCAAGCGATAGGTGATAAGCTTAGCTTGCAGCTAATGGGCAACCAGTTCTCCTAGAATTTTTAGAATATTTTTGGATAGGAATCCACCGAAGATATTGTAAATAAATGTATAATTGTACAGTACAGAAGCCACCTTCCTCCTTAGAGAAGGGGTTAATGTCAAGCGGAGAAGGAGAAACTGATCAGATCTGTTCTCGAAGAGGTGACTCTTCATGTGATTAATTTAATGAAATATGAAGTTGAGCGAACGGTGCGTTGAGAGCTCTAGGATTTTAAATAGATCTTTAGATGGAATCAAATCACGGGTGAGAGAATACTTCATTTTATAAAATGTTTTAGGTCTTATAGTTCTGTATTTTATTAGTATTGCTGTCACATGTCATTTTTTCTTGTCTTTTTTCAGCAGTGAATAAATAGCAAATAAGTAAATATTCAAATAATAATAAAAAAATTGCTTCCAAAGATTGTTCATGATGATATAATAATGGGATTGTCCCATTATAATAACACCTGTGTATATGGGCAGGGCATACTGGATATGAAGTCTATTCAGGGCTGTAGTCGGAATAGCCCTCCAGGCATCTGTCTGTTCTCAGTAGATACCCCTACATACATTTATTTAACTATTTACCTTTCTTAAATTGTGGACTTTTCCAGGTTTCAAACTCACAACCTCAAGAATAGCAGACAGGAAGAATGCATTGTCTAGGAGGATTTTCTCTTCCAATAGGTCTAAATAGTATTCTTCTTTACAGGCATATTGTACTGGTACTTAGAGAAACATCTCTACCTACCTATATTTCTATATACCTGTAAATTAAGGGTAAAATAAAAGTTAGGGATTTTTTCCCGCTAAAATTACTAAATTACAATAGTCACATATTTAATACTTTAAAAAAATAAATAAATAAACATAACAAACCTATAAATAGCATGAACATATTTGGTATCCCTGTAATGGTAACAGCCCGTATAAGACATTGAACAGATTATTTATGGTAATGGGAAAATGGCAAGAACAATTGGCGTGATTCTTTTTTCTCCATTAAACTTTTAAGAAAATTAACATAAAGTAAGGCTTACAGATGTGTTTGGAAAAATGGAATTGAAAAAAAAAAGACAGGTCGTCTTGCAATAAAAAGGCCTCATATCATGAAACTTGGGTAGAAATAAAAAATGTTATGTTACAAAAAAAAATGTATTTTTGGGTGAACAAGTGCATGATAAAAATGTCATTGTTTACATGCATGTGTTGAGTGTATATACGTATACTATTTATGCTGGTGTGAATGTACACTGTGTATGTGTAATGGGGACCAGGGCTGTAGTCGTGGCTGATGGCGGTGGCTCTGTCACACCCTGGTCTCCCGCCACATACACACAATGTGCCTTCTGCAGCCTACCTTTTTGTCCACTTGCTTGTCCATCAGGGTACTCTCTGAGCTGCTGAGGATCTCTTTCCTGAAGTCCCATATAAAGACAGGCAGAGTCAAGTTCCAATTTAAAACAAACAATTTGTTACTGGCTTGCGGAACGCACCAAATAATAAAGATGGAATAAGGTGCGTTTGCAGCCTGGGGTCCACCGTGCAGAGATGACAAACTGCTGCTTGATAATGGCGGACGCTATATGGAGTGAAAGAAAGCGGGCTCTGTTACTTCACAGAGCCGCACTACCACTCGACATAAATGCTGGAGCCTGTTAACCTCACTGGACTCGGCAAGGTGAACACTAGCCAAGAGACACAGGACTCTGCCCCAAGGACACAGGGTTAGAGTCCCTCTAGTCCCACTAGTGTTCGACACCGTAACTGCGATGGCAGAACTAATAACTTAATTGCACCACGTACGCACTGCACCGGTTCAGCGGACGCCACTAGCCATCCTGAGCAGGGAGGAAAGCGCTTGACTTGCGCACGGTGCCGCTGCGAGGAACACTGCTGCTCTTGCGGTACAGTGGTGCCTTGTGCTGAATGGCACTATCTGGCGCTCACGCTCGTGTGGAGAGCAGGATGCTCTATGGCACATAGCTTATGTCGCTACTGGCGCTGACTCTACCTCCCTAAACCCTAACTCATACACAACCGAGGGTAGGGGGTTTCATAATGAATCAGTCACCAGTCTCATACATCCGTCATCACACACACAACTAGCCATCAGAGTCGATACTAGCGCATGGCCGAGCGGCCATGCGACTCTTTTATAGCGGCGTCCTTCTGGGACCTTCCCAGTGGACCAATCAGAGCAAAAACGGGACCTGCGCATGTGACCTCCGACCTCCAATGAGAGGCCGTCCCACGGGCATGCTCAGTAGGCAGAATACAGGACTTAGTCCCTGGAGAGTCTGCTTGCTGCTGACTCAAACATGGTGTTACAGCAGAGCCTGAAGAAGCAACCAGACGCCTAGCATTAGCCTGGGCAAGAAGCCAGGTCCGGCGTCTCTGCTGAGCAGGAATCTCTGCAGCCGCAGAGGAATGGGAGACCGCAGAGGACATGGCATGAGATTCCTCCTGTGCAGTGGGGGAAACTTGACACCTAACACAATTTTACTCAGTTCTGTTCTCAGCTCGTCCAGTCCACACTTAGGTACAGCACAAGATTCTTCACAAAGCATAGCATTTTCATTCCCTGTGCTGTCCCTCACTTCTTTAGGAATATCGCAGGGTCGTACCGTTGCCTCCAGGACCATGGCGTTCTGTCAGGCCAGTCTGACTATCTTTAGGAGTTCCCTGTCCGTTTCACCCCAGACATTCAGGTGTCTACCTACATAGCTGACTGCCACCATTTTGAAGTTGCCCTGTATTTCTTCACCGTATCAGTGATTGTTGCTCCTAGGCCCTGGACGAGCTAGACTCCTTTCCCTAAATGTTACGTGGCACAACTGCCCTGTCCGGGCTCCCAGGCCCTACTGATTAAAAACAGGAAAACCTTCTAGCTTACCCCAGTTTGCCCCTCCTAGCTTAACTAATTCCTATCCTACACTTCCCCTTCTAGTGGGCTAATCCAATCACTACACTTTCCCTATTATTATAATACAACATACATATATATATATTTATACATTACACTAAACAGTGATTCACAGCTGTCACCATAATACTGTACATAGGGAGAAATCTGTCAATCACTGTCTAGAGGGTGGGGCTTGCCTACATAACAGGCTTATCATTGGACTCCTTCCTGTAGCGCTCGGCGTTCGCTTCAAAATTTAACATATACGGTAAATTCTCAAAAAACAACTACTTCAAAATAACTCCTAAGTGACAGACTGCCGTCAGCCATTGCACTATACTCCCCTCAGGGACCTAACATATCTCCTTTAATCATTTTCTAATCAATCCATCTGAAAAATAATCTATATAAAACACAATAAAAAGAAATATATTAAAAAAAATGGCAACTAAAAAGAATGACAAAAATAAAAATATTTAGCACATGTATATATAAAAAACAAAAATATAACAAGCTTAGAATTTTTTGAAAGAATTTGTTATAAGAAAATAACATATAATTTAAATCAGATTTTTATTCTAAACATACTGTAGATTATACTCCATGGGTCCTATCTCCTCCTGTGCCAGTCTGTCATTCATTAAGCTCATGTTTGTTGTACTTGCTGTTTTTTTAAGTCTCATGCTATTCAGATTTATATGTAGAGCGCTGCTAAGAAAATGGTGTTTTAAGTTAATAATACATACCGTATATATATTTTTAGTTGTGTTTCTGTTACTATCCATGTAAAAAAAGGTCTCACTGTTGCCTACTAGAGCAATCACAATAAGCTGAAACTTCCTGTTAGCTAAAATTCACATGTTAGCTTTGCAGTATAGACTAGGACAGTATTAGCAGAGTCATTTCATTAGCTGGTGGGGAATTTAAAGGAGTTGTCTTATACTGGAGTTATTCTAACAACTAATAATGACAGGGGATCCACAGCCAACCAGATACTTGTAGAATTATAAGACAGCTATTCAGATGTTTTATAGAGTGGCGGTCCATTCCTGGCTTAGACTGTGGGAGCAGGAGTCCCCTAAAGGGGCATATAAAAATGGGTTGTTTCATGTGACAGCCCCTATAATGACAGCTCTGTTGTAGTTTTAGATCTAAATAAGTCCAGATATCCAGATATTAGCACTAGAGGTAGGCAAACACAATCGGGAAGAGGCATGCCGGGAAGAGGTAGGAAGTGTTTCGGAAGGCTCCTGTCTGGCAGCCACGGACTACCCTCAAGGCCTCTTGAAATCGGACATTTTTATGTCCATTACCTCACATTCATTGCAGCTGCCATAAAGCACAGAATAGTGCTATGATTAAAATCTTTAGTGCTCGAAACTCGTCGGCCCTGTATGTTTATTTTATTTCCCTTTTGATATCTTAATATTTATTGCTGAAAACGTTTTCGTATTCCATTCCATTGCAGTTTATGGATGTGTTCCTGCCTTCTACCTGCCCATTTTCACCCGGTGGGCGGCCCGTGGTCAGCACCCAGACAGGGTGAACTGATTTGACACTTTGCCTTTATTCACACATCCCCTGCTGCACTGTGTATACTTACACTACAGGAAGGAAGCATGTGTCTCCAAAATGGCCGCCCCCAGGAAACTTATTAAAATGCAACAAAAAAAAAATAATCACATTTAAAAAAAAAAAAAATAACAATAGAAACATTATTTCTCTCCTACAGACTTACATTAAATGAATTAAACTTAAATCATAATTCACACAAAACCTCCCCTTTAAGTCTTAACGAGGGTGATTATTTGTATTATTCTTATTATAATAAATGTTATGATAGACGCAAAAAAAATTATATAAAATACTGATCACTGATTGGTTGTAATTTGCAGTAATACATAAATACACGAACAATTAGGCGCTGAGTAAACAGTATTTATCTGACTGTTCTATTTGTCTCAATTATGTGCTCCACAATACGATTATAATAGTAATTACTGTGCAGAAGTTAAACACTAGCAGAGGTATAGAATTATTTTTTATTTTTGTGCCGGAGTCTCCTTTGTAATATTTTTAGTCGATATACGCAGCTCTGGTTTTCTGAAGTTTCTGCCAGTCAACCGTCAGACTGTTTTCAGCAGCCTAATCGTGGAGTGAAAACTATAGAAACCCGACATGGACTTAATAAACAGACCAAACTTAAAGAATTACGAAAAAAAAAAAAAAAGTTTGAAAAATTTGAATTTTTTTTTTTTTAGAGTCGCTCACAAAACGGTTTTAGTTTTTACAACCTGTCGATTTTACATAATCTTCCTTCCCGCATACATCCTCTCCTTGAGAACGCTGCAGAAGACGCCGTAAACACCTTTTTACGGGACAAAGAAACAAAAACAGCTCCAGATAGGAAAAAAAAAAAAGAAAAAAAAAATTTCACGGGGAGGGGGGAGGGGGGGGGGATCGGCCTTCAGATCTTTTCAAACACGACTTTTAAAATTAAGAGCAAAAAAGAATTCTGTCCGACGTCCGCCCGAGATTTATTAACCTTCCAATAAATTTTAATGAATGTTAAAGGTCATAAACATGTTTGTAATCCGCTGTTTAGTTTACAGATTTTTGGGGATTTAATTTTTCTTTGGCTTTTTTTTTTGTACAGAGAAGAAAAGGAGGCATTTCATGGACGTAGGAAAACAATGACCGCTTCTTATCATATGGTATCATTTATATAAAGTGCAAATAAAAGGAGGTAAAAACGTCACAATCTTTTCTGCTGTGACGATCGTTAGTAGTGGCAGCATTCAGTAGTTTATGTGACTAAAGCGTCTCTTCATAATTAGTAATAGTAACAGTTTATAATAGTAAGAAATAAAACAATATGTGGCGGTTATATTTATTATTACATGTCATGTTATTATGGATCATTGTCATTATTATTAGCAGTGGTAGAAGCAAAACTATTTGTCATATTTTGCTTATTATGCTTTGGCTTTTATGGCGCCATTCATTCCACAGCGCTTTACAGACATTCTTATCACTGTCCCCATCGGAGCTCACAATCTACATTCCCTATTAGTATGTCTTTATAGTGTAGGAGGAAACTGGCGCAAACACGGGGAGAACCTACAAACTCCTTGCAGATGTTGTCCTCGGTGGGGTTTAAACCCAGGACCCCAGGGCTGCCACAAGTTATATATTATTTTACTAGTATTTATTTATTACTAATTATTGTTATTATCTGGAATAATATCTAATATGCTGCATTATATTATAGTGTATTTATTACTATTATTATTTACATTTATTTTATTATTAATTTATTATATGTATATTTTATATATTATAGTATATTATATTTTATTATTCTGGTTATATATTATTTTATTGACAATAGTTATTATTGGTTATATATTAGCGGCAGATGTAGTCATGGTCGTGGTATAGTGGTAGCACCGTCAACAGCCATATTATATATATATGTGTGTGCGTGTATAATATTAATTACATATATATATATATTTCTAGCTAATAGTAGTAGACAAAAGAAGTTGAAAATTAATTATATGTATACAGATGTATTTATGTATCTATACATAATTATGTATATATATATGTTTTAAAACTTTTTCTTCTACTATAGTAGCTAATGCTAAAGTTATTTCTAGGAATTATATCATATATATATAGTAGCCGTAGCTCTCAGCATATGTACATTATATATATAAATATACTGTATATAGTAATAATAATCATAATCTTTATGTAGCGCTAACATTTTCCGCAGCGCTTTACAGTTTGCACACATTGTCATCACTGTCCCTGATGGGGCTCACAATCTAAATTCCCTATCAGTATGTCTTTGGAATGTGGGAGGAAACCCACGCAAACACGGGGAGAACATACAAACTCCTTGCAGATGATGTCCTTGGTGGGATCCGAACCCAGGACTCCAGCGCTGCAAGGCTGCAGTGCTAACCACTGAGCCACTGTGCCGCCTAATTTACTAGTATTAGTAAATTCTAGTATTATTATTATTAGTGTTAGCTGCTATATATAATGTATAATAATATATTTCTATAATATATATTATATATAAAAATATTGATATTATTAGTAGTAGTATTAGCTTCTATATATACGTGTTTTGATAATATATAATACTAGTAATTGATATTATTATTATTAGTATTAATATAATTATTGTTAGCAGTATTAGCTGCTATAGCTAGTTCTAATCATTATTAATACAAATAGTAGAAAAAAAATATATATTGGTGTTAGATGTAATTATCTGCATATTTTTATACTTATTAGTTATTTTCTCCTTAATAATTATTGATATAATAATAATAATAATAATAATAATAATAATATAATTGGTGACAGTCTATAGTAATATGAACGAATGCTATCGGTGGTCTGATACATTTTTATTATTCTTCTTGAATTACTATTATTCTCATTATCATCATTAGCGCTTTTGGCGTTTAGTTCGGATTCCACCACATTAGGGTTGGAAAATTCTCCCGGTGCGTTTGTCACACGCCTTATCATCACTAGTCGGAGATATCATTGTATTTTTTCCACTTATATATAGTGAGAGTGTTGGAATATTTACATTCTGGCTTATTATTACAAATGTCGTGCTGCGCGTCCTCTGCCCAATGGGAGCCGAAGGAAGAAGAAAGTACGGTATCTCTTAGGCCTCTTTCACACGTACAGATATTTCTGGTACGGGAAAAAAACCAGTACCGGAAAAAAACGGGTACCGGAGATATACGTGTCTCCAGTACGTGTGAAAACTGTCACCATACGTACCGGAGACACTGACGTGTGAAAGAGGCCTTAAGGTGATTGCATTGCTTCTATCTGGGGCTCGTGTCTTATGGGATAATTGAACAGTCCTGTCATAGCTAATCCCTAAATAACAGTAATTAATAGAAGTTATGGACTAGTAGGAAGTGTGCAGTGGCATAACATTTGCAAATTTTTATTTTTCCTGGAGTTCTCTCTTTTTATGAAAAGTTACTGAAATGTGATCCCGATTGAAGAAGCTAAGAAAAAAAAAAAAAAAAAAATGTATTAAAATAATCATTAAAAATACCAAAACTTTTTTTATGCTCCAAGTTTATCTAAATGCTCGGATTTCTCAGTGTTATTTGAAGGAGATAATAGTTTCCCTTTTGCTTTGAAAGCGACACCCCCTCACGTACATACCGTCTTCTGGCAATTGCTCGGAAAATGTACATTTTTTTTTTTTTTTGCACAGGAGGAACGTTTCTGGCACACGTAGAAAGGGAAGCAGAAAGAAAAAAAATGAATAGGAAACATGAAAGTTTACAAGATGGAACCTAAAACCAGATTCTTGATTATTTATAGATTTCACTGTGATCATAGACGAAGCGAAATGTATAAATATATAGCATAAAAATGTCATGACATTAACAAAATGGGGTAGTAATAACTAATATTATTGTAGCTTTTATATTAGCCGGGCTGGTCAGAAATTAAAATGCTAATCTCATTTTTCTGTTGAACCTTCTTAATAGATTTTGACATTATTGAAGAGTTTTTTTTTGTTTTTTTTTAGTAAAATGCAT